>NW_020799098.1:3771200-3792568 GCF_003259725.1 Athene cunicularia | reverse complement strand
CCCCCCCCATCAGTAAATCAAGTAAGTTGGGGTCACTGAGCAGGTCCAATTGCTTGTTTTGTGTGCTGTGCATACTAGCAGTGTGGTTTGTTCTTTTTCCACCCCTCCTGTCTTCAGTGTGCAAGCCTGTTTCCTCATTTATGATGGGAACACATACAATCAGTCTGAATTAGGGAACTAGAAATAAGAGTTCTTGGAAAATGAAGGGTAGCCTGCATCATATCTTATAAAAAAGTTTCCAACAATAACTTTTTTTTTGCTTGACATTGTAAAAGAGAAAAAAAAAACCAACACCCAAATTTCCAAAAGTAACCCCAGTATCCTCTTCAAAGTGGCAATTACATGGTCGGGAGAAAGTTAATAAAGATTCCTGAAAGCCTAACAGACAAAGAGACTATAAAACAGAAGCAGAAATGCTGCTATTAGGTTTCATCTTCTACAAATTACTATCCAACCTTGTGATACTATTGATTTGCTTGCACTATATCAAGTTTTAATCACCATAAACCACTGCCTAACACAGTACTTCCACTAGCCAAGTGCTCTTAGAAAATAACTGATTATTTTGAGTGTCTCCAGAAATCTTTAAGTTTGTATGAGATGAAGCCAGTAGATACATGTAGGCTCCACAAAATTCTTCATATAAATGAATTCATACAAAATTCGTAATGCACCATCTTTTCAAAAAGATTATTTTTAGTTGTTCCAAATTTGGCACTGCATCAGTTCTTGCTAAAGAACAAAAATCCCCTTTATTCCAATTTTGTTGGAAATAATAATGCAACTGGATTTAACTCATGTAAATGTTCCCTGATCACCAAATAGTGAAGTCATTCCATAAAAATATTAAACTCCCCCACAACTTAAATCAATAGTAGAACTCTTTTGGGCTTTTCTCCATCCTTGTGAGGATGGAAAGCCTAATCCAATCCACTAATTTAACTAGAAGGGCCTATAATCTGAATTTTCAGAGTTCTTAATTGAGCTTCAAACATGTTAATGTTTCCTACTGAAAGTAACTAAACATCTTTGCTCCTAAGCATGGCTCCTAAGTGTTTACTGGATGCTGAATTTCATTTCCCAGGAAAAACGGTTGGATTAAATTATTAAAATTTTTCAAGTAACAGTCCAGAGGACTGACAGTTAAGTCAAGGAAGCACTACAAAACAGAATAATAAAAATTAATTAATTAGCTGCCATATAGTGCTTTGATAGATGCATTGAATAAATCTGAGCTGATTTATCAGTCAAGTGCCTTTGTGCGATAGGTATGAGAATTATCTGTCATTAACCTTATGCTACAAATGACAGTGCCTGGATACAGAAGTTAAATGACTTCCCAAGGTCACATTTGAAGCTGGCAATACAACTTAGGCATTTACTGACTTTCAATCATTAGAGATAAATTTTTTAAAAACATTAAAGGGATTCATGAGGTAAAGATCATGACCTTGAAAGGCACCTTCACTTCTCTAACTTCAGTTTCAGAAGGCAGAAAAGTTGAGAGATGACTGCTGAAATATGATTGGAAGGAAAGGAATTAGCCATCCAAGCCTGGAATGATACCATCTAAATTATGTTTTATTTTATTATTACTTTTTTACCCCAGCGATCTGTATGACAATTTGAGTCATTCTGAATTATTTTCACCACAGTTAAGCTGGGTCTCATTCTTGAGATGCTCGGCTTTCTTGGACTCGGGAGGTAGCCTGAGACAAGAAGGCTTCCAAACATATGTTATCACAGATAAAGGGCCTCAGGTTTCATGGGATGGCACCTTAACTCTGGGGTTCCAACATAACCCATAGACAATACCGGTTGTCGGTGAATACGCATAAAAATGAGAATTCAGCTTTGCAGTTATTATTCTCAAATGAGGCATATCATAGCAAGTCGAGTGAAAAGTAAAAGACAAAATGTTATGATAAGAGGTGGGGAAGGGAAATTACATAAATAATGAAAACAGCTCTTAAGAGAAGATTTAAGTATTCTGCAATATGGACTATAAAAGAATGTTAACTTCCATAAGCTTCATTCTTACAGCATACAGTTTTGAAAATACATTGGTTATGCAAAGAAAATTTTGCCATTTGTATTCAAACATCAAGAAATGCATTTTTTTTTCTATGAATGGTAAAACGTAGCTTTTACATTAAAAAGTATTAAAACATGGGTTATTTTTCTTGACCTTTTGATAGACTTTACATTGAGCTTGGTAAGGCATCCAAGAAATTCAGATTCTGACTTTAAAATTAATGATTAATATTACAGAGTTTTCACAGTATTGGATTTGCAGTGTTAAATTCCTCCAACATAAGCAAGTGCAACTCCACATACTTCAGTGGAGCTGTGTTTGCATATATTAGCAAGCAATTCTGGCCTTGTGCCTGAGAAAGGATCTTACATTTCATAGTCACTTGATTATGTCTCATCTTTAAACCACATTTTACTATTTGTAAAATACTTGACCCACAAAACCAGAGAAGCCCATCTGCTAAGATAGCATTGTGCATCATTAACTAAAAATGATGGAACTATTTTAAGTGCAAGATCTAGTGTAAAAGGGATATAAATCCATTCCAAATATTTATTTTCTCGTGCAGTCTGACAAACCTGAGACTTGGGTTTCAAAATCCCACTTGCAGTAGAAATACATTTCTTCAAGATATTAACCAAAACAGAAAGAATCCTTACAAATAAAAAGCTAAGATCCATCTAAATGAATCCATCCCTGGAAAAAGAGTAAGGAAAGACACACATGCTAGTACCAGATGTCAGAGACATACAAGACTCAATTAAGGATCTACTTCTAACAGTCTAGAGCAACGTAAATGAACATATTTTTTTTTTTTAATCATAACAGGTATTAGGGCCAAGATATCTATCGTTACTATCATAAATTTTTTATTGGTGGGGTGCCTAAAGATGACCACACAATGTTCAAAATCAGTAACCAAACCCTAATTTGGTCTAAAGGATAAATCTGTTGCAATGCCAGGCTTATAAAACCAAAGGTAGATAACTATAACCATTCTCTTGTTAGGTTTCTTCCAGTTGAAGGTGTTTTTTTTTTTAGTTGTTTTATTTGTTAGTGTTGTGGTTTTGGGTTGTTGGTTTTTTTTTTGGTTTTTTGTTTTTTTGGGTTTTTTTTGGGGGGGTGAAGGGTGTGTATTTTTTTTTGTTTGTTTGGTTTTTTTTTAGTTATAACCTTTAAAAAGTATTTTAACTCTTTTTATGCCATTACCTCTTATTATTCTTTTAATAAGGTCTACTTAATTATTTTAACTTTTTAATAACACTATCAGACCTGTAATTGCAACACTTTATTTGCAAATCTGTGGAGGAGGGGACTGCTCTGATACTAAGCACCTGCATTCATTGCATATAATGCGTAAGGCTACAAATCTGACTGCCACTACAATATAACTACGAATATTGTGGAGGGTTTTGTTTGGGTTTCTCTCTACTGGCTATTTCCTTTTTCGTTGCCACAGCTCCAGTCACCAGGCAGCAGTAACAAATCTTTGCATAATACAGAGGGGTCAGGACTGAAAGTTGCTGAGAGACCTGTGCTCCTCTTGCAGATAGGAGTAATAAACCTCACTGTATTCGGCATTTGTACATGGGAATACTGAGCACCCTACTCCCAACTAAATATAATCCATACACGTTTGTCGGGGAACTGTCTAGCTTTAGTCAATAGTAACTAAGAAACCCTTACTCCTTTCTTCAGCTCAGATACTAGAGAATTAGGATGATGCCCGTTTTAAGAACGGAAGCCATTCAAAGGTATAGTTCAATACTTGTCAGCTCAGTAGTTTCCTAATAGAACTTCCCTCTGCTAAAGAACACATGCCATGGCTGGAGGAAAAAGGATGTTGCAGAGGGGCTACATATTATTCAAAATGATGCTAGTACAGAGGAGTCAATAATGCCACATAATACTATCAAGAACATCACTGAGTTCCATTTGTCTTCAAGAAATACCAGCATTTTCATAGTTCTTGATCTGTTAAAGGGCAAACCGAGATGAACATTATTTTATTAAAAGTCCATTCAATGAGCATCCAGGTTTCAATCTTTGTGTTTTATACTCCTCACGCTAAAATAGAGCTCTTGCAATATCACTCCTGAAGACTTGAAATTATGATTTGTTTACTTTACACAGTATGTCCCTTCAGAAAGAGAAGATGCTTTCTCTCTACACACACGTATATATGTAATATATATATATTATGTGTATATGTACTATACATATATATGTAATGTAGACCTTTCAAGAGTAAATATGGTCTTAAGGCTATGTTTTCTCTATATGTCATTTGTCCTATTTTAGCTCAGACAAGCTCTTATTCTAGGGCAGCCTTTGCCTAGTACCAGATACAGTACTGTGAAGCACCTATTTGGCTTTTTACTCAATACAGATTAAGATCTATTGGACCGTTAGCAAAGCCGAACTGAAATTTACTTCTTGTTGCTCATGACTTTTGACAAAATATTAGAAATACTATTTTAACATGCTCAAATGCTTTAATGAACTGCTAAAATACACCACATATTCCCCTCCGCCAGTCACACAGAAATTTGCTGTGCAATCACCAGGATAAAGTTGACCGAAACTCCTGAAACCTGTATTACAAAAGTGTTACGTCTAACTTTTCAGCCAGTATATGATTTTAATTCCTTCTCCTGGAGATGCAAGTTGGATATTTAACTGTGTCAAAAAGGTCACTTACCTCAACTAACTTGTTGGCGTGTTCACGGAAGACCTGAGCATACTCCTTCACTTCTTTCTCGTTACCACTTTTTGCGGCCTCAATGAGAACCAGTAATGGGACATTGGTCTCCAGGAATGAATCCGATATATGATCCATTACTGCCTTCCGTAGCTGTGACAAAAGAAAGCAGACTAGTAAATAAAAGGCGAATTATCAATACACAACCAGACTGTACTCATTGGCTATTCATATTTAAGCGTTGAAGTGTCACATCTCATAGCGCTGTATAAGAGTTTATTTTTTCTTTTTTCTTTCCTCCAAGTTATATATTTGCAGCAAGCATACAAATATCAAATACTTAAGAGCACAGGTTCTGTAAAAGCCCCCTGAGATTCATGCTGACATACATCTAATCCTACTGGACGGAATGGATCTATATAGGACAATAGTGACTACCCACATAATACATTGTAAACTGATGAGAATTGAAAGCTGCACTCTACTTTAAAAAAACAGTTCAGCTCACTTAAAAGTCAACTATGGATTAAGGAGCTTACCTTCAAGCAGCCATTACAAATATTAGCCGGAATATTTCTAAGCCTGCTCTAATTCCTGCACTGTATTCTAAGCAATAATGAGTATTTCATTTAGCACATGCCTTTTGCTTTGTATTCTCTTTCAAATACCTCCAACAGATATAAAAGGAAAACCTTGCTAAGTATTTTCCAGGTGGATTAGAAAACATACTACAATTTATTCCAAAGGAAAAAAAAACAACAAAAACAAACAAAAAAAAACACCACCCAACAAACAACACCCTACAAGTTACTGAAGATTAAACACCTGTTATTTCATAAAAACATCTGTTTGAAACAATATTACTGTAAGAATGATGTCACTAACCTCTTCCTTGCTAATAAACACTAATTAACATCAAACTTCACTAAAACTTGAAAGACAGCCAAAAAGATGACTGAAATCTTAAGTAATTCTTCTCGGAAATTTAGTTGCTCTATTGGAGCATGGATCAGAAACAATTTTAGTATGTTTTTCTCCAGCTTTTTGGTCGTTAAGGATGAAAAAACTGGGGACTCAAACACAACATGCTGAGAGCTATTCAGCCTGGAGGACTGGCTAGCCATTAGTCTCCTTAAATCATGCATTTTTAGTTAGAGGAAACATCGGGAAAGGTAATTTTCTCTATTCTGCAGTCCAGACTAGAAAGCTCCAGCTAGACAAGGTGTCATCAAAACACCCAATCATACTGAACACTGGTATATTGTTAGGCACTGTAAATACATGATTCAAGATGCATTTGCTGTTTGACAGCGGCAATTGTCAGCTCTATTGGAACAAGGAGAAAGCTAACTTTGAATATTTCAATTCAGTCTGAGTGGCGCAGTAAAAACAAGGAAAGCAAAATGGCATATGTGCGCTTGTGTGAGGTACTCCTTTTATTTCTGTTACAACTAAAGCAGCCAATGTATTACGAATAGCAATTGTTAATTCCCTTTAAAAATTAATTCTACTCAGATTCTACCTGGAAAGAATTTCTCCACTTCAAAAAAAATGATTAAAGGCACTCAGAATAGCTTGTGCAGGAAAACAGAAAAAGAAGTGGGGGAAAGACAAAAGAGAAGAATATATGAAAGAGACCTGCCAACCCTTAGGAAGTTGGTGTGTGGTTGCTACTACACACTGTCACCTTGTAGTCTCTTTTCTTCTCTTAATCTGCTGATATCCACTTGCTGACTCTTATTTTATTCTTCTATTGAAAGCTCTTTCAGACCATCCTTCAGGTCTGTTTGCACAGCAACTTATACAATGAGATCGTGATCCATGAAGCGTTTTCATCGGTACCATCTCAATACAAAGATAAACTGTATTTTTTCTCCAAATATTTCAAAGCATTGCAAAGACAGAGAAAAATACACTAAGATGCTGTCAGAGAATAGTGCACCCACATAGCACTCTGCATGATATGGCTGATAGATCTCCAATCAGTATTTATAATCAATCCTTCCCTACTAAAGGGTTTCATCTTTAGCCAGCATTAAGGGATAGATCATACTTGAGAGGGTTCATCTCACATTTACTTAATCACCCTCTGCAGATTTCCATCTCCCAACACTTGCTGAGAAGCCTCACTTCAGCACCTACAGTTAAATTTTTTGAAATCCATTGGACCAAAATATGCCAAATGGTGGTTTCCAAAGGAACTGAAAGGTTCTAAAAATCCCATGTGATGTCCATCTTATTCTCAGGGAAAATCCTTAATAAAGAAAATAATCCACTTGCTCAAGTTCAATTACTTTATCAATAAAACCTACCATCCACTGCACTGGAAAAAACCCTATTTTAAATGTTAAATGAACAGATATTTTTCTGTTTATATCATTCCATAAGGAGGTATCTGTTTCAAAGTGTTGTGTTCAATGAACTAGCAATTCAGTTTTTAAATTGGGGTTAATGTGGTATTGTAGATCTGATTATAGCCATACGCCCCATGGAACTGTAAGAAAAGATGTTTAAGTACGCAGCTTATTTTCATTGGTATTAAATACCTTCAGTCTACAACCACATACTAGAAATCCATATAAAATATGGTAAAATATCCATATAAAATATAGTAAAAGCGTCGGCTAACCAGCAATTTGGGGTTTACCATTGTAAATACACAGTAAAGTTATATCTGAATAAACGAGCAAATAAAATGGGTATCTTGTTTCTAATGGAAACTGTGTTTCTCTTTCTGCAATTTCTGGCATCTGAAAAATAACTGAATTCTGACTGTCATGGGTTTGATAAATATAAAATTAACAAATTGTATTTTCCTACACCGTGTTAATGATAGATGTCAGTAGCATATTTCTAACCCCTCATGTAAACATGCATTCTAATTCCTTTAGAAATTGGTTATCTGAGTTTTAGGACGCCCTTGCATTGAAGTTGAAAGGTACCGTTAACAGTTTTCATATACGCAAGAGACCACAAATTTTGCTATCCATCACCACAGGCTATAAAGAATGACTTGACAAAATAATTTGTTAAATATGACAGGAGTATGAACATAAGACATTCATCCAATAGCTGAAATGGATACATGACAAGGTAATATTAATTGCACAAGACAAGACATTTAAAAGTATTAGCTCAGCATTACCAGTCTATTTGATCCAATTAGGGCTATTCAAAGTAAATAACTACTGGAAAACTAATCTTGTATGTTCCTCTGCATACTGCAACAAAGTGCAGTCAAAGCGATGGCTTATGCATCCAGAGATTTTACTGTTTCACACAACCAACATCAGTTCAGAAGGGAATGGGAGAAGTCTGTCTCTTGACTTTAAATGGTCAGAAAACACGCAGCAAAACCACATCAAGCTTTATTCTAAAAGCACCATGAGATCTTGCACTTGTGCATCCATCAACAAACGTCTTCGCAATGCCTTAAGTTACCCTTCATTCTGATGCAAATTTTATGACAGAAACTATTGCTCATAAGACAATGCTTTAGGGTGTTGTGTTGTTGGTTTTTTTCCTCCCCATTGAGTTTTTAAATTAGAGATGACTTCAAAGTGTGGGTAGTGTCCACTACATGAAACCCCATTCGGTAGAGGAGAAAACATTAAATAAAAGTCTTGCTTAATTCATTTTGTCATGGAGAAAAGTCTATTAATTGACATATAGCTAAAAGAGTGCTAAGTTTGCCAGACCAGCACAAAGATATGAAAGGAAAACATCCAGACCTGCAAATATTTTTAAAAATCTGAATGGTGTACCACAAGGCAGATTTGATGTCTTTCCAGTTCAGTCAATTTAGTCAGTTTATGGTGCACAGTCAGTTGCTGGTTTTGATAGCAACATGTTCTACTGTTTTAAGTGCTATTTAGGGCTGTTTTATCATAGTTGGTTCACAGCTATAATTGAGCTCAAAGAGGTTAAACTGCCCACTGAAATGATGTTTTCCATGGCTGTACAACAATTTTAGAACCAAAATGTCGCAGTGATACTTACAGTCTAGTAAAGAATTAAATGTCTTACCCTGACAGTGGAAAGTAAAGTCACAGCGGGAGATTAACGGCTCTAACAGATTGATAAACTTTATAAAGACTGGCAGTATAAAACTATCTGCAACAAAAGTTTACCAAGGAGCACCTTATTCACCATTTTCTATTTAATACGCATTACAAGTGGAATCCAACTCCAGCTTGCTGCTGCAGAGCGCTCCCAAACAGGTATTAATATAATGGAATGAGATGAAAATAATGACTTCTCCAATGCAGTTAAAGTGTGTCTCCACCAATACGTTGTGAAATTGAGTTCTGGAGAATAAGACAGTGACAATTAGAAGCTACTGCAGTATAGTGATAAACAGAAAGTCCCAGTTGATTCTGCACATCACAACCCATGAAGATGTGACAAAAAAAAAAAGTAGATTGTAAAATGTGGATGCTAATGCCATCAATTATGTCTTGATTAAACGGTAAAATGATTAACACTTAAAGCCTGTATCAGACTTGGACAACCACACTACAGGTTTCTGGAATATGCTACATAAAAATATTTAAGATTTGAGCCTAAGCTAAAAGCACAGGAAGAAATGCTGTTACAAAGACTGATCACACTTCAGCATGTATTTTCTATTGCGTGTGCGTTTTCTTATCTCTAAAGAGAAACTTCCCTTAGCCAGAAAAATGCTAAGGAAGTATTTACTAATGGAAAGCAAGCTGAAATGACAATTTTTGAGCAGAAATTTGAAAGACCGTAAGACACACAAAAACATTTATCCTAGTCATAATCACTACAAAGGATTCCTCAAAATTCTTTATGTCCATAACCACAGAAGGACCTAGTTACCAAGTACTTAGGTACTCAACACCCATGGATTTAACTTTGTGCGTGTGATTTATCAATTTTTGTGACTTTGAAATTTTATACTGCTTTTTCAAAAAAACCACATTTTTTTGGTAAGACCAAGCCTCAGGCTTGATAACAACATTAGTGCAGCTACATAAAGGCAGAGAAAAATTTATAAGCTTGGGGGACAGACATCCACATACTCCCCAAACGTGAGTATTATCATGGCAAGAACTCTGTCTTGTTTCATGTTTGGCTAGAACAATAAAATCCTAGTGCTGACTGCTGTGCTGGGATAGGACCAAATATTTCTATTTCTAACAATCAAGAATGATGAAGGGCATTTAGAAGTAGAGAACAGTTCAGAGTTTACCACCAATTAATGTGGGAAAAACAGGAGGACAGAAATAAGGGTCAGGACTGTGTAGGAGAAGCATCAGTGAAGTCTAATTCAGAAATGAAAGACGGTGATCAACTTCATCATCCTGTATGAGCTGGGAGGGTAGAGCTGTGACAAGGAGAATATGAAAGCATGAAGTTGCAGAACAGGACATTACATGTAGGAACAAAGAAGGAAAATACTGTAGGAGGTTACCCTAGAGGAGAAGATAAGGGATAGGACTTTGAAACATCCTTGTGAAAATCAAGGAGGACTGCAAAGTGTCAAAAATGTCACTGAGACTGTAAGCCTAGAGGATCTGACACAAAAGGGATGTGACAAAGATAAGGGTAATGAGGAAGAATAAAAATCATGGATTAAACTGATGAGCACAATGCATTGTGTATCTTCATGCATTGTCTCAGTCTCTGTTGAAATTATATTTAAAGTAGAGTTGATTTGAAGATTTATGTTTCTTTATAAATCCAGGTGGTGTTTTTTTTTTTTTGTTTGTTTGTTTGTTTTTTTTGTTTTTGTTTTGTTTTTTTTTTGTGTGTGTGTGGTTTTTTTTTTAAAGGGACAAAACTTTTAGGGAGGTTAAAAGCTATTTGGCCACAAGTGGGAAGGACGTTGTCTATGAAACCCCTTCATGAAGTTATCGTCACTATGATAGGCATGCATAGTAACTTCACTTAAAGCAGTTAGATCTAATAATCTCTAAAGGACCAACAGAGTAAGCGTTATACATGTCACACTTGCATTTCCATCTACTCCAGCTGCAGGAACAGGCTGGCATACCAAATATGATCATCAGCTTCTCCAAGATCTAGAGATTTAGGCCCAAAGAAAGCTGATGACAGCTGTCTTCAGCAGACCTATCTATTAGAGTTCCAGATCATGGCTGAAACAAGATTAAAAATTGATTGTGTTCTGCAAAAATGGATTTCTCATCATCCTTTCCAAGAGTCACTCAAAGTCACAAACTGATCCTGCCCCACGGACAGAGATGATTGATATCTGATACTATCAGTTATCATCCATACCTTTCAAAAAAGCCCTTACTGCATTGGGATCACAGCCTGGGTTTTCCTCCTTGCATTTGTTTTTATTTTGCTTTGTTTTCTTCTTTTTTCTTCTCTTAATTTCTACAAAGTAAAAACTAAAACCAAAACTTTTTATATTTTGGGTTGCTTAATAACAAGTAGCATTCAAGATGTTTTATGATACTTCAGAAACAATGTTACTGAACAGAATTAATGTCAATTAAGAAAGAAATGCAATGATGAGATCTCATTTGGAAATTAAATTCTACCTACTTTGCCATTGTTCATAAATCCATTAGGAGGACAGAATTATAGAAGTCTTTGGAAAAGGACAATGTTCTCCTCTACATTTGTAGTGCTCCCTACCTCACGCTACCACATTATTGATATTGAACGTCAAAATTTGAAACTATCTTTTTGAATCCAAGCTTCTGTAAGTTTCTTTAGCTGATGTGACTACAGGTGATTCTCCACCTGGCACTACAGAACAGTGAAAGCTTCTATATGTGAAACTATCATCAACAGAAATTTCTTGGAATATGTATTTCTTTTTTTTTTTTGTTGGTTTGGAGTTTTTCTGAGTAGCAAAATTCTACAGTTCTGCTGAGTTTCTCCCACATTTTCAGTGTCTCATTAAAGAGTTTTAAAAACTCCATACTTGTTTCTTTCAGTGATTATAGAGTTAGGCATCTGCTAAAAGATCCTGCAGTGAATACAAAGATTTGATGAAATATGTGAGCTTTTCCAAAGACTCATTATTTGAGGAATAATAGACAAACTATGTGCAGTAATCTACTGTAACACAACATAGTTGTCACTGAGTTTTGCCTCATAATTCCTCACAAGCCACTTTAAAGGGCCAACCCTCTGTGCTCACAACTTCAGTTAAAACAAAACAAAACAAAACAAAAAAAGTCCCTTTTACAAAAAGGAAAAGCAGCTATAGTTACTACACCCTTTGGATTTTGTCAGACAAAAATAATCCATCGTAAGTATTATGTTGCAGATCAAAGTTTCCTTCATTTTGATGAAAACGTTACACACTGTAGCCTTACACAAAACTACCTGATACGGGTATAGTTCCCTGAAATATGGCACCATATGTGCACCAGTAAACATTATGTGTAGAGTAAATTAAACCGAGCCTTATAATTAGGCTATAAGGAAATTACTGCAGACCTGAAAGAGTAAATCAGCAGTATTAAAACACTCTCCATTTCCTCTGAAGCACTTCAGAGCACCATAAAAACCTCAATGTCACAGTGATAAACATCTAGAAGAAATGAATTTTGAGGGAGACAGAGACATGTGCATTCAAACAGGTTCAAATCAAAATTCACAATTAAGTGCAATTTAAATAACAGTTCATTGCCTCTAATTTTTTCGGTCGGATTTTTAGACAGTTTTCTAAAACTCCTTTCCTAAAGTCAATACTCCAGTTAGTCTACCAAATGAGAGCAGACAAAAGGTGGGTGCAGTATTGAACAGTAAGGAAGGGGCTTACAGTCCTTTCGGTCTAAGCTGGTGATATTTAGAGCATGCCTACTTCTGTTGCTTTAAGGAGTGACTATAAATTCAGTGGAACCTGAAAAAGCAGAGGGCTTGATCAAGTAGAGCATTACTATCTCTGCTTTATAAGCCAGTACTACACAAGACTCCTGTCTAATACCTCAGTACAAGCTGCTAGACAAACCCAGTAAAGGAGTACTGGTGTACACGCAATGCACCCAGATTAAATGAATATAAGAAATGAACATGTAGTGCTGGCACAGAAATAAGTTATTAGCATTTGATAGACTGCTTTCAGAAAACCAGCTTCCAGATTTCCCTAATCAAGAGCTCTAGAGTCACTGCAGGTGAAGACATGACCTATTAAGCAACAAGGAAAAGGTGATGAGTTTCTAACGAGCAAGGGCTGATGCTACAGGTGGCCTTAGGTTCAAAGGCATTTAGACTGACTTATGGCTGGTTCCCTTTTAAAAATGCCAACGTTTTGTCAAGAAGCATTTTCATGCAATAGAATGGGGTAATATCACTAATGACACTACACTTCCCCTCGGAAATCCCTTGACGCTTCCTCTTGGGTAACACAGCACAACCTTAGTAAGGCTTCTGTGGACCATGACCTTGCTTTAACTTTGCCTTCTCAAAATAAATCTTTAGTAAACATTTACACGAGACTAAATTCTGAAATTACAATCTTCTTGGATATTCTGCTACCACTTAACACTCACATGAAGTTTTGCATCTTCACTCCACTGTATCAACTCTCTTACAAATTCTCACAGCGTTATGAGCTAGGTAAGGTCTCTGACCTTTTTTCTCTGTTTCTATCCCTCCTTAAATTATACACATCTTGAATTAGAAAAAGCCACCTTCAGGATTTATAACCTTAACTTTTGCTCTCTTCTCTGCAACAGAGGGCATGTCAGAACCTACTTTCACAGTAATGAGAGGCAGAACTTGTTTCCGCAGCCCTCCTAGAATTGCGCCTATTGCTGCAGTATTGACTGGCTCTATACCTTGAAAGTGAAAGTTCTATTCACACAAACCTACCTTTAGGCTTCTATCTTTTGGGTGCATAAATCAGGAAGAAATTTGTTCATGACTTCCTGTATATGAAAAGAAGAACTTTTACAAAATACGTCCTTGAAACCCCAAACCACTCTCTGGAGGTGAACTCTGCATAGGAGGCAGAAGGAAAATCAGCTGCCTTATATTATCACCCAATTTCCATGCTTGACATCAGCTGGTGTAAATTCTCAGATTTCTCTTTTTTTTTTTCTTTCCCCCCTGCCCCCTCAATATGAGTTTTTATTTCTTTGGGTGTGCTGTTCAGCTTCTCAAAGAAGCTGAAAGAGTGGGTTATTTAATATCTATTGTTTGCTTAGAATTAGGTTCACTGTTTTCTTCTGAAGATCTTAGTTTTATTTTGCTTTCTGAGCACTCATGCTTCCCTTGGGCTCATACCTTAATTTACAGATGCTGTGTACCTCTTAAAGCCGGTACAACACAGAATACCTAAATTGAGGCAGCTTCGCCTTCAGAAGCAACTTTATTTTTCTGTGTTTCAGATTATTCTTGTAAAACTGGGCTGTAATTCTTGCCTGTCTTCATAGAGCATTGTAGAAGGGAGAGAGAATAAACAAACAAAAAAAAATCAGTAAATCATGATTCAGGGCAGCAAGAATTAATTTCTAGGTACCACTGGCCCTCCCTACAGCATTTGACAAGTCATCTGGTCCGTATATGAGACAGTAGCTTGGCTGCAAAATGATTATGATAAAATGTCCTGTTTTGAAGGGAGTCCTGTGTTTTTTTCAAAGTGTTTACATACTGTAAAGAACCAAGCTATGCATATACTTAAAGAGTGAGAGAGATTTAAGTCCACAGACTGAAAATATTATATAAGCGTCTATCCACAACATAATTTGCATTGTATGGGCTAGCTGTGATAAAATCTGTTTCAATGGAATAAATTTTTTCAGTTTTCGTTGTCCCTTTAGTCTAATTGCATGAGCTGATATTAATGCTTTTTTATTCTGAGAGTCTCTCTCGAGCCTATATCAATTTTTGGCAGGTTTCAAAGTGCTAAACAATTTTTATTTTTTACCGCAAATACCATTCATAAACAGTAGCGATACAACTTAATCTAAGTGGAAGTGAGTGACATAAAGAGTAAATGGAGACCTGCTGCTTCTAAAGAGCTAGGGAGAAAAAAAATAAAAATATAAAAAATGACAAGCCTAAGAACATTATGAAGCCTGTTATCCAATTCAAACAGTTGTAATACATTTAAAGAAAGTACTCCAAATTGCAAGCACTTTGAGAGATCTATGAAGTAGGTAAAAAATGAATATGATCAAGAAGTTCTCTCCTAGATCTTTGTTTTACCAAATTTGAATGAAGAAATTACAGGAGGTATTTGTCTCATCAACCTTTAACCTTTTGCAAGTTTGACTTGTAGCCTAATACAGCTACCGAAACAGTACTATCAAGGGCTAAAACACAGGGAGTATAATAATTGTAGCTGTGCAACTGAAGTGGGGTAGGCTAGAGAGTGTGGCTGATAACAGTCTAATAAATACCATCCCTTTAGTCCTCCAAGTGTCTTACAAAGGTATTTGCAAGAGAACAGCTTAGCACAAGGATGAAGGAAATGACCAGTCAAAAATACGTAAGGGTCATGTGAAAGGATGTAATAACTACATGATACATAAAGAATTAATTAGAGGTAGAGAAAGGGCAAATATAACTTTTTTTTTTTTTTTTTTTTTTTTTTTTTTTTTTTTTTGACTGAACAAGTCTAAGTGTGTGGCTGGTAGAAAGACATCACAGAACAGTTGTTATTAATATTATGTTTATACCTAAATGGGTAAACCTATTCCTGAGTACCCAAAAGTGTATCCCCATTCCTTGGGTGCTGGTAGTCAGTATTGGGAAAAAGCAGACACTGAGAAGAACGAATCAATACCCTAATCTTCATCAATATTAATCAGAAAGAGAAAGACAACTCATCCAAACCAATGCAGTTGTGGAAGCGCCGATCTTTCAGCTTTCAGCCTACAAAGTAGCTGGGATTAAATAACCAATAACAAGGACAAACCACAGCCACACATGAAACCCATTCTTAGAAAAATCATATGGGAAATCAAGCTACATGTCATTGTAGAAACCATATTGAAGGGTTTATTTATGGATAATAACAGGCTGTAGTTATACAATACCAATGTTACAAGCACTTGCAGATAACAGTAAAATAGAACAGGGCCATAGTCTTGACTATAAAGGCTTTTGGTTTTAGACTGTTTTGAGGAAATGTGGCTCTTTACAGTAACTCTTTCCATTTTTACAAATACATTTTAATCTGTTGGCCAATTTTGAAACCATCTGATGGACAGAAAAGGTCTTGAGGATGCTACGTAGCTGGAGTTTGATGAAAAATTGTGTGGGTAGGAAACGGTCACCTGCATTAGAGTCCTATGGAGGGAAATTTGTTAAGTGAAGTCAGTAGCTGGCTGGCCAGTGTACCAACATAGGTACCAGCTGCCCAACCACTGTGTGGGTACCAACTGGCCAGCTGGCAGAGAAGGTGCCCAAACCAGCATCACATCTTCCTGCATTTCACCAAGGAGCCTGGAGTAACAAGTGAGCTACAGAAGATGAGGTATCAGCAGAGAGGAGAAGGATGGATGTGAGAAAATGAGAAGAAATATGAAAATCATAGACCATAAGGGAAGACCTGAGATTATTACTGTAGGAAGCCCTGCATAAACTGTAGAATGCTGTGGAAATCAAGACTTCATCAATTCAGCTGTTTGAAATGTTTTCCAGTCCTGTGTCTACACAATATGTATTCCTCAGAGATCCGTAGGATGTTGTCTGGACAAGACAATCTAGGAAGAGAACATTTTTGATAAAAAGAAATGGTAAATCAAAATGTTTTGCCTCAGAGAGGGGTGTGAAGAATTCATCTGGCCATGAGAACAATCACAGGTATTTCAGAAATGACAACAGCTTTCCATATTTATAATCACCATCCTAGCTACTAACTGTATGTAGCTACTAATAGGATGGCGATGTTATTCGGCTTTTTTGTGGTACCTGCCCAACAAGTTGATCTTGATTTCATCCAACAACACGTAGTATAACATAACTAAACAATAATCAGATGGCAAAAAATACCTTTTGATACAGCACACGTAGACTTAGATACTTAATCATAGCATTAATTTCTATTAGCCATCCATTCCATTAAAACAAAAGTCCAGGACATCGGTCTAAACATTCACAGCATTTATTGAAATGGAGCTGGTAATGCGGATATTTCGGGACTTTCTATTTCAAAGTTCCTATTAATATACTTTATAATAAATTTTGTTGCCTAAAACTGCAAGGAGAACCAGAAATCCAACTTGAAGAAAAACATAGTACTTTTAAATGTTGCTTTATTCTACTTTGGAATGAAACCTGAAAATTTCCAAATTATCAAAATCCCTTAAAACATTGGAAACCTTTCTTGACAATTTGGAAAACTTGGAAATATTTATTTATATGTACATATTTATATTTGCAATGCTAAGCTAAACTAAACTGCTACCTTTCAAAATGAACATTTAAACTACCGAAGAAATCCAAATGTGACTTTTCAGCACTGTCAGGTTGTTGTGTGTTGGGTTTTTTTGGTTGTTTTTGGTGTGGGGTTTTTTTGTTTTGTTTTTTGTTTGTTTTTTTATTTGCAAAATTAAATCTCTGACATTTTTTATTTTTAAAGAAAGTGAAATTTTTTTGTTGAGTACTTCTCTCAAACATATTACAGTATTTCTAACTCGCTTTAGGAATGACATAAACCTAAATCTGCAGGAGGTGGATGAATTTTCCTTAACAGCTATATGAAAGCATCATTTCCAGTATAAACTGAGAATCACTGGGAAAAAGTCTTCCTATCTCTTTACAGTTCCATCCACTTGGAGGCTTATGAAGTATTCGTATGGCTTGAATGGACAAAAAATTAAGAATTATTTGATTTTGATCTATGGTATAGAATACTGCAGACAGGGTGCTCTGTTAAAATTAATATCAGTACATCTATCTGCTCTTTAAGAGAAAACTAATGGGTTTGGTTATTGTACCTTGCGGGGAAACCGACTGGCTAATACAGACAGAACAAGCTCAGCTGCTCAGCTGGAAGAGGACGCGAGGCAGAGCTGATGGCAGCAGGGCAGGAGGCAGCGGCACTGACAGGTGGGACACCAGTGGTGGTGACAGCGGAACAGCTGGTGCCCTGCTCATACACCTCCAGATGATCTATAGACCGTGTTGGTCCTCACTAGGCGTCCAGTTTGTGTGTTAGCCAAACTCTTTGGTGTGTCCTTCCTGCTCATCTTTGTTTCAATGTCACCGCAGAGTTGCAACGCTTGAAATACTGCTTGTGCGTGCTGCTTTATGATTAGCTGTAGTATTTAAACTATAGGGTTAGTATTTATTTTTATTTTTCCCCCTATGGAGGTAAAACAAACAAACGAAATAACTGGCATCAACAAGCACCCTGCTGCTGGTCTAGCATGCTGTACCACACAGCGCAAGATGCTTTTGTTTAGCTCTTCGTTTTTTTCTTCCTTTTTTTTTTTTTTTTTTTTTGTATGACAGACTTGTGTACCAGGGGGGAAAAAAAAAGACCCCAAATCCTGCCAATTGGCACCACTTGTTATCAGGCACAGAACCCTGTGTTTTTTTTTTTCCAAATTGTTCAAAATCAAGACAGAAATGGCAGCAGTAAGCTACGGGCTGGTGAGACTTGTCTGCTTCCAAAAAGTTGTTCAGACTTAGCCTGATGTTCTTACTGGCAGTTTATATTAAGACATATAATTAGCTCTCCATAATAGTTTTCCAATGCCCAGGAGAGTTTAAATGATGAATATAAAAGATGTAATCCCATCAGAATAGGAAATATTGATGCGACTGTAAATTGTGAGACAGAATTTTAGCACCGTGTATCCCATCCACAATCATTTCACATGTCTGCATGTTCTGTAGATAATCAAATAAAACCTCAGAAATAAAGAGCTAAGTAACCCGGAGAGAGAATGAAAAATCAGTCTTAGATGGCTGACTACTGAAGCCTTGCAAGTGTGCCTAACAAATGAAATATATATTACTTCTTCATTACCTAAACATATTTTGTAGATTGTCTGGTTTTACGGTGGTAACATTAAACATCATATATCTGAGAAGCAAGCTCTAGAAGGGATTCATTAAAAACAAAAGGCATTATGGTATTCAAACTTGGTCGTCTCTCCCATGATTTAGCCCAAAATAGAAAGACTGAAATAGTATAACACTGCAATCTCAGCTGTGGTTCATTTCTTCTAAAGCTTCAAGCCGCTCTCCCCAGCCATTAAACTAAGCCCTTGGTGACATCTTCATATTCTGAAATTTAGCAGGGAGTGTATAGGCAGGTCTGGGTAGACACACAGATGTGTACTGTTGATTGTGCACGTGATGAAGCAGAACATTGATTACAGTTCTAAAGAATAGTGATTTATAGTCAGAATGCTCATTGTTGAAAGCAGAGACTCTATCTTCCTCTAGGCTTGTGCGAAACCCAGCACAATTACGATCTAGTCTTGATTAGTTTACTAGCAACTGCCACAACTTAATAAACATTTACCTACGTGATTAACTTTCGTAAATATCAGAAACTATATTAAAAACTTCATCTCCAAGCAGGAAAATATTATATATGTGCTTCACTTTACCCACATACAGAGTTCTAACCTTTCTGAGATTGAATTCAACACCCATGGGGCTGAATATACATGAGAAGCAGACAGTTTATTAAGAAAGGTGCCATTTTTATATCACGTTTCAGAGTAAATTTGGCTTTAGAGATGAGTAATTCAGGCAACTGCTGAGAGCCTCACACAGAACAGCAACTCATGTGTTAGTCTGCTACTTCCTTCAAGCAATAAGAACAGAGGTGGGAGGCAACACATGGTACAAGCTCCACTGCAGAACCTAGGATCCAACAAATTTGGAGGTCAGAACAGCGGAGATCTTTCTTCTGCCATTAGCTGAGCAACAGATGTGATGCTAGGCTTTCTACAGGAGACTCAATGATTCATATTGTCTGTTATTCCATTACTATATTTTTATTATTTGGAGAAATAAGCTCTGAGAATATGACCCTCAAGCACATTTGCTGAGAGGTAAGAAAGATATGAAATGAGTTAGTTTTATCAGTGCAGAGCACTGATTTCAAAATGCCTATAGGGGCCACTCTTTCTGAAACTGTCATGTTGCACATAGGTATCTGAAGAAACATTTAAGTTCTTACTTGCTCTTTGCAGATAGGTTGATTTTGCGTCATTGTCACAGAAGCAACCTTTGATTGGCCAGGTAGACCTTTTTTTTTTTTTTTTTTTTTTAAATTGTTTTTACAGAAGATGCAGAATTGGGATCATCTCAACAGGAAAAAAAAGAGGTAAAAAGGAGGTAATGCCTCGTGCCTTAACTTTAAAAGTGTAAAGAGAACCCTATAGAGGGTTTCTCCCTTCTGTTTTCCAACCTCCTTTCTGTTTTTTTCCTCCTCAAGTTTGCTGAACAAATCACAAACCTTGCAGTCTTATTACCCGACACAATGATAAAAGTAATATAAGAAAGTCAACCTTTCTGGTTTAAACTATGCTTTAGAGTTATTTATTAGCTTTCTCCGCACCTTCCTAGGATCTTTATTTAATATCGTACCTTAGAAGTTTTCTTTGAAAATATTCTGCTCTTACCAACTTTTTTTTTTTTTTTTCATATTCTGCTCATCATTCCTGTTATTTCAACGAGAGCATCCAAATAAATACAAATAAGCACATATGCCAGTGTTTTTATGAGTGAGGTTGCTGGGCTACAAAGGCAGTGAAGGTCTGGCCAATCTGCCTACCCTCCCACATATTAAGAGCATTGGGGGTTACACTTGGAATATGTTTCAGTCTCCCTTGTTTTGGCTCGGGAAACACTAGTCCTTTGCTTAATGTCAACGTAATGTAGTGTCACACCTAAATAGGGAGACAAACTATACGTCTATAGGTGGCAAAACCAGTCTGAAGATGAAAAGCAACGTGTTCCTTAGAAAATCAAGAAGCATCACAAAAAACACACATTACCTGTCTTCGAAGGTCTCGTGTTTTCTTGGTCATCTTGTCAATAGCAATGTTGAGTGGGTCTCCTTTCTCCTTCCTTCCAGTCTGTTAAAAATGAAATTTTGGAGTTAGAGAAAAACACTCCAGAAAATATACACTTTTTTAAAAAAAAAAAAAAGTACAGATTTATCAAAGGAAATCTATGCATCTTTTTTTGTTTGTTTGCTTCCATCAAGTTGTTATTGCCAATGTAATGTTTTTAACATGTTTACGTGGGGTGGGCATAGCAGGTTATTTTAAAACAATTCTAAAATTATAAGAAGAAAGATTAAGGTGACTCACTGGAGAGTTCAGAACTTTTCCACCAATAAAATTTGTGCATACATTATAGTCCAAGCTCCAAAAATCTGGCAAGACCTTTCACTAGAAAACGAATATTAAGAGTTTCTAATCTCCATCCTGCCAGGCACTGGGAATGTTAAACATGATAATAAGCAGCAACGCAGCTTGAGGACAGAAGGAAAATGGTCCCTATGACTGTAACAGGGATCATATTGGCAGACATTAGGTGCAGTATAAAGAAGTCTTGCACTTAAAACACTTTCCTGCAGGAGGTCTCAAAGCAAAAATCTTCATGAAGATTAAAAAGGGGAAGAAAAGCTTTTTGTGGCTCATAACCAATGAAAAAATATATATATATATATATATATATATATATATATTTTTTTTTTTTTTT
>NW_020799098.1:3760587-3771150 GCF_003259725.1 Athene cunicularia | reverse complement strand
TATATATATATTTTTTTTTTTTTTAGGTTCAATGGTACAAAAAGCATTAAGTGACTTTGTCAGTTGTATTACCTTTCTCTTAAGAGAAAATGGCTTCTCTAAAGAGTTGTAACATCTCTTATCACACTGAACTCTGTTTGATAGCTTTTCATCAAGAATCAAAATGATCTTCCATTATTTCTGGCAGTACTCTTTCCTTCCCAGTGCTGTTTTCAAATACTCCTATTTAGAATTGTTCCTTGCATATGATTAAGAGCTATTTTCTATTTCCAGCTGAGCCTAATAGCATATATTTCTGGGATCTATTGAGAAGTCACTTTTGGGGTGGGATGGGGATTAAACATACCCTTTCAATAATGATTTCTCAAATGTACAGCACTGTTATCAGCTCTACATGGCCACATTGGCAAGCGGCCTGTGTTCCACTCTTCTGCATGAAGCATTCAGTTGAGAGAACGCCTGCTTTCTATTATTGTCTGTAATTCCAAATATGATACGAGGCCAATGCATTTATGATCGTTTAGAAATCTGTAAAACCCATCCCCTTTTCTTATTTAGGAAATCAAACATAAAAATATCAAGTGCCACCAGAACTTAATACAAAACATAAATTTACCTCTTAGGTTTTTAAAAAGAACCCATTACAAATTCTGGAGTTAATTGTACAAATTGACACCAGAAAACAGAGAGAGAAAGCATTTGCTATGATACAAGAGGAGGCATCTGTGTAATCCGCTGATATTTTTATCTCACTTTTCTTGCGTTCATCCTTTGACTGAGTTCTTCTGGTCCCCAGCTAAAGAACTGCGGCTCTTTCGCCTAAGCAATGTCAGCACATGCTTTTAGTTTTAGATGTCCTGAATTCAGTCCCTGGTATTTTGTCCAAGACAGCAGCTGTCATATGTGCACACAATCTATAGTTTTTCAAGCTGAAATTCCACAAGAAAAATGAGGCTGATAAATTTGGGATAGGAAGTCTCTCTTAACCGTTGAAATGGTACAACAGGGACTGTCAGATGAGCCAGTCTCAGCCAGGTTCCTAGTCTGTCAGACTACAAAGCTATATTCTAAAAAAACTTTCAAATACTCTGGCTGTGTGCTCTGTACTAGCTGAACCAGGTATCCTTGATGACATTAGCATTCTGGGCTGGTTTATTTTCCCAGTCAAATAATTCAATTTCTTTAATGTTGTTTAAATTCTTCTCTTCCTTCTCATTGTTTGAGCTTTAGTGCATTAGCTTGGAAAGATACACACATAACCACACAAAAGGTTTTAAGACATTTAAGCGAAGATAACCTTTTTTTTTATTATTATTATTTTTTTAATAAAATCAAGGAATAACTTGCTAAACCGTGCAAATTGCAGTGAATATTAATGCAATGTGAATAATCAAAAAGCAAACACTGTGGCAATTAAGGCTGCATTGGGATGCTGTTTTACAGGTCTCAAACAAAACAACTAGTTAACAATTCTTCCCTGATCTCACTCAGGGCAGGTGATATCTTGTATTCACCATGCAAGGGCGAGCACATAATGCTTGGCATCCATTTAGGGGGTCAGAAAATTGTCCTGAATAGGAACCTGCGACTTCTTCCAGGGTAGTAAGCTATGGGATATAGTGACACTGAATAAATCAGGCATCTGATAAACTGCACCTTTTAGGAGGAAAGGCTCCTGACATTCCCTGAATGGTCACTGGAAAAAAAAGGAGAGATCTTGAGATTGACTTAAAAGTTTGCAATTTAGGTTTCTAACCTGGGTGTTTTGTACTGCTCGTAGGAGGAAACTATTGCTGAGAGTAGGCCTGTGGTAGCCTACATCTAGCACGTCTCCTAAGCCTCTCTTTAAATTATCCTGTAACTTTTTTAGTCTAGTTTTAAACTATATACACAGTGGCCCTTAAGGTACATCCTATCGTGAAATACAAGACAACTGGGAACCCTTCTGTGACCCTGAGGCCGCACAACACAAACTGTCAATATCCATCTGGCCAGCCCTTCTCTCTCCAAAATAAAGAAAAGCCTGTTCTATATTGCTTACCAAAAATCTCCCTGCTCTGTGCAATTGCCCGAATCACGCCTGCATGCTGTCTGAGATGCTAAATGGCTTGAACCAGTCTGTGCTGGAAAACAGGCTACCAAACCAAGTGGACCGAGATCCAGTTGAGCTCTCTCAATGGCAGTATTTTATTAACACAGATGAACACGGATGAAATCAGAGACACTTCTCATAATCTGCACAATTTCTACTTAGCCAGGAATTCTGTTACTAATAAAATGGCTACTGACTTATAATCTGTATACAAAACTCCTTCACTATGCGATTTCAAAGAAAGAGAAATTTGTTTAGTAAATCACATTATTGAAAAATAAATAGCACGGCATGTGATGTTACATAGCTTCAGGCAGGTTTGTCAAACACCATCTGCTCTGTGCTGAAAATATAAGTTTATTAAAGTTTATTTCTTTAAGTCCTTAAATACTCCTATATTAATGTTGCTCAGTGATAAATTTTGGCCCTTCCTTCCTAGAAAGGATAGAAGGGAATGCAGTGGTTTCCTGTGTTGCTGAATAAAACATTAAGCTTAGTTTTGAGCCTTACAGCATTTTTCTGATAATCCATAAAGTGAAGAAACATACTTTGGAGATGGGATGAAAAGGAACTAAAAATTGCTGCCGGTGTTGGGTTAAAAGGAAAAGGAGGAGAAATGCACAGAATTCTGTGAATGCCAAAATGTCGGTATTCAGAGTTCCTGTGGACAGAATTACATCTATTCATGGTTTAATAAGGAGAACTTTGCAACAGGAGAATATATTAATCAGGTGCCTGATTTCTAGTGACCATTAACAACATTTGCATACTGGTTTTACTCCAGATATTTTCAAATAATTCTCTTAATCTGTGTTATTGTCCTTGTCATTTCCTTGGTGCTATTCCCTGCCTGATTTATTTTTAGTTGATCAAGATGAGCTATTTCCACAGTCTCCTGACCAGGGGCCATGCTGTCTGCAGAGTCCCCCAGGTCAGGAATGGGTCTTCCATTGCACGTCTACAGCCCAAGGCTGCAGACTCCCTCCCAGACCATGCAAAGTAAGATCCAGCTCCCTGAATATATTTTTCAAGCATTTTTAAGTCTGATTTGCCACCTGGCATGAGAAGTTGAGTAGCTTTTCAACACACCCATGTCCAGTTATTGGGAGAAATATGGGTACTGTTCTATTACTCTAGAAAATACCTACAGTCACAACCACTGTCAACAAAATTACTTGAACAATAAAACTAATATAAAATACAATCATTGCCTTCCTTATATTAAGCAAAGTCTAAAAAGTTTCACAGTTAAAACATAATATTAAGGTAAGCACTTAGTTAGACAGGGACCTTCAACTTCATTTGGTTAGTAAGAGAAACAAAAAATTAACAAAAAGCACTTAAGGATGGTAGGAAATTTCAGCATCTGGTAGAATGGTCTCTGCTAAGATACAGCACCGTATTTCCTTTTGGAAAAAGGCCTTTTTCCTCTCCTTCCTTTCCTTCTTTTCATGACCTCTTCACAGTTTATACTGTTGGAGTAAAATAAAAAATCTCCCAAAATACTTTTCACAACTATTAAGGACATCTATATCCCATGACTTGCCCATTACAGAACTCATTTCATCATCATGAGGTACTTAATAGGACACTTTTAAGCCATATCACAGAATATATGAATATCACAGAATCAAGACATGGACAGTCAGGTCAAGCAGCCTAGAGACATTTTGGATGAGACAGTGTCAGCCTTGGCAAAAGATGCTCCGGACTGGAACTGTCTGTTAGTTTTGAATAATTCCAAATACCACTAATATCAAAATCATAGAGCTTAAATTTCAGCCCATGAAACAGATAAAATTGCTGCTATTACCACTATTAGATATTATGGTAATGAATATCCTTGTATTGAAAAGTTAGGATTACTTACAGTTGTGTGAGATGCAAACCCACTATTTTGATCACATTATTAAAAAAAAAAAAATAATAAAATTATCAATGCCAGATGACCATGGCTGACAACAGTAACCTATTAAAGAAAGGGATAGAGTGCCGAGATAGACACAAAAAGGGCAGCAACTGCAGGCCTACAACATAATGTCACAGACAAAAAAACAATGTGTATGACAACTAAATGAGTGATTTTAGAGAGCTATTATCCTTTTCCCTTAAAGCACATAATTTAGAAGCTCAGTGTTTCAATTTACCAGTAGTAATAATAATAATAATAATGATAATAAGAATAATAGCAGTCTAAACCTTTGTAAGAAGTTTTGAGACCACTGTTTTCACACATTCTTCTGTCTTCTCTGCTGCTTTAAATGTAAGCCAAAATACCTGGGCGAGCTCAATCTCCAAACATACTACGTGTTGTATGTTCAAGATATCTTCACTGCCGTTAATCGAGTAATTTAGGCTCCAGGAGACAGGTGGAAAGATTACCTATTGATCCAAAAGCTACCAAACCTTGATATACTTTTATATTTTCATCATCCCCTAGGTAGATGGTTCCATTATTTACGGTTTATTCAGAACTTCAACATCACAATGTTTTATTAAGGCGCAAATTGCTGCTCAAAAATATATCTGTCCTAAAATTTTATTTTAAATGTTGAACAAAATCACTCTTTAAAAACTATGCTCGTGTTCAATAGCCCTTTTAAAAGTGATGAAGAGAAGCTTAGTACTAAGAGGAAAAACATTTTCAACAACAAACATAAACTGCATCAGTGCTTTTAAGCAGAAAGCTAGGTTTAAACATACCAATACATAGTCTCCTTCTGACAGGTTCAGAAGACTAATTCTGGGTCAGGAAAAGGCTAAACTATATATCCTAGCAGAAGTGAGTAGAGACTAAATTTCACTGGAAATTGAAAATCCTAGCTATTTGTTAGGGAGATGGGTCCCGAAAAGATATTTTAGAAAATCTGTGTGGTTCCTCTATGGATAAACTGAAGAAGACATCTTAAAATAAATAAATTTGAAAAAAAAAAAAAAAAATGGTGAAAAGTGTCTTGGGATCATGACGTGAATGTGAATTACTGTTCTACACAGTTCAGTGATTTCATGCATACTTTCTGTTTATTCCTATAAATTATTTTGGCTTTTAGCATTTATTCTACATAACTACACTGGAGGTTCTGCAATCACCTGTTTCCAATCTTCAGTTTTGCTAGAGAATCACCTCATGTGGAATGAAAAAGGTTGCTTAGATATCTTTTTTTTTCTACTCAGGACTTTTCGCCTTTGTTTATGCAGGTGCAAAGGAGAAAGGTTCAGTCACCACAGAGAAAGGACAAGACAGAAAGATCCGGGTATGTATAGTAACTTACTGCTTCACAATAAAACACTGAATTAGTTCTTCAGGGTGCTTCCACAATACAACTCAGTTCTAGAGTGCCATTCACAAAATAACCTGCTCATAAATACATGTTACGGACAAGAAGTTCTCCTAAAAACAAAACAATTGCTTTCAGCAGTTTTTAATTACCTTACAAAATTGTGACCAGATCACAGAGAGCGTAATTGGTTCCAGCGTAGCATAAATAATCATGACTATGCAGAAAACTGGGTAAGCCACATCCTTGTAATCCCAGGCAGTAAATAAAGTCAATAAAATATAAATGAACCATGAGCTGGACATGGTATCAGTACCTGAGGTGCACAAATCTTGGCCTTAGCCTGGACCCGAGGAAGTTTTAGTTAGATCTGTAGACAAATAAAACTAGATATGTAATGAAATACATAGAGTATGAAAAGTGAATATGTAATTGGTTGAAGAAGATTTTCTTTTCCTATTTTATGTATGTTTTCATGGAGTCCACACCACCACAGTGTCTGAACGACTTCAGGCAGTGAATGAAGTGGTGTGTTTAATGTCAGCCAGGTGCAGTTTCTTCTTTTTTCTTCTCACAAGAGGAGAACTCTTGTGTAGGGGAGGATTTTACTTTGGTTGGTTTGTGGCTAATGCTTTTCTCCTTTTGCATAATTCACTGTTGTTGTTCTTGTCGTTTGGCAATAACCAAGGAATTTCAGAAACATTAAAAATGACAGAAGTTTGATTTGAAAGACCAGTTAGGATTAGGGTTTGATTTTAGTAGTGGCAGCTGCTGATACTAACTGATATTTACCCATAATCATGTACTGGCATCTAAGCTTCCTTAAAAAAGAAAAGCATGAAGAATTTATACTTATAATGATATTAGAGGTTGTCTAAAATGGAGAACTTTCTAATCCTTGAGAAGGAAGTCAGCGATTTGTTGGATTTGGTGCTCTTTTCTTCATCTTAACAATCTTAGCTCCTTTTCAAAATGGCAGCGTGTCACAGGTGGGGTCCCCCAGGGATCAATACTGTGTCCAACACTGTTTAATGTCTTCATAAGTGGTCTGGCTGATGGGATGAAGTGCACCCTGGTGAAGTCTGCTGACAGTGTCAGACTGAGTGGGGAAATGGACACATCAGAAAGGAGAGCCACCCTGCAGGAAGACCTGTCTAGGCTGACAGAGCAGGCTAACAAGGACCTCAGGAAGTTCAACAAGGACAAATGTAAGGTCTTGCACCTGGGAAAACATAAACCTGGAGTGCAACACGGGCTGGGATCTACCCAGGTGGGAAGCTGCTCTGTAGGAAGGGCCCTGGGGGACAACAAGCTCAGCATGAATTAACAGTGTGCTGCTGTGGCAAAGCAAGCCAAGGGGGTGCTGGGCTGCATCAACAAGGGCATCCCCAGCAGAGAGACAGAAGTCATTATCCCATTCAGGCCACACCTGGAATACTGCGCTCAGTTTTGGTCCCTGCTAGACAAATAGATGTGGCCAGGCTGGAGAGGGCCCAGAGAAGGGCCACAAAGGTGATCAAGGGCCTGGGCAGGCACGTGAGGAGAGGCTGAGAGAGCTGGGGTTGTCCAGCCTTGAGAAGAGAAGGCTTAGGGCAGACCTTATCTCCATGTTCCAGTATTTAAAGGGTGGATACAGAGAAGATGGACAGTCCCTTTCTACAGGGAGTCACATTGAAGAGACGAGGGGTGATGGGTACAGGTTACTCCTGGGGTTTTCCAGTTGGACACAAGAGGAAAATTTTTCACAATGAGAACACTCAGCTGCTTGAATAATTCCCCCAGGGAAGTGTTGGATTCCCAACATTGGACACTTTTAAGATTCAGCTGGACAGGGGTCTGGGCCATCTTGTCTAGAGCGTGGTTTTGCCAAGAAAGTTCAGACCAGGTGACCCTTGATGTCCCTTTCAACCTGATATTCTATGATTCGCTGATAATCTTGCTTTTTTCTCAATGCTCTTTTTTACTCTTTGAAACCCCTTAGCATGCAAACACATACAGACACACTTAATACTCTGGTGATCACTACCAGTGGCCTTAGGACAATGCTATGTACAAACTGTTTCTTATCTCTGTAATTATAGGTGATTGCAAGACACAGGACAGTTGCTTGTTAAGAAACATCAGAACGTAATGAAGAAAACAAACAAATTAAAAGACCAGTTATAGCTGGATTTCTCTAACCTGAGCTTTCTCAGATAAAGACATATGTCAACATTATCCTAATTTGGAATAGAAGTTTGCTGATAAGAGGGGAAAACAAGGAAGAGCCACAACTGTCAACCTGAGACAGGTTTTCTGATATGTCCTGAAGAAATCTCTGTAATACGTGTGTAATGTGATCTATATCGCTGCAAATGCGGTGATAGGAGTGTTAGCATGCAAGCGTAATTCTGATCCAGGTTTCTGTCCTAATGTCCTTGAGAACTGACATCTCTGAGGCTGCCTCTCATTCCTCTCTGTTTGAGAGGGGGGTTTTTGTAACAATGCGTATTAGAATATTGACCTGCAGAGTATTGCTTGTAGTCAAAGAACATCTTTTCCTTTGAAATGCTTACTCAGAGCACTCAAAGAGGAAAACATAAGGGTTTTCATAGGATAAATTGCATATTTTTATTCAGGAGATGTCAGTATGCCAAACTGATGCTGTTACACTGAAACACATAGAAAAAAAAATAGACTTTCTGAGGAAAGAAATGTGAATGGTGTAAACTGTTATAAAAGCATCAGCTTCACTGAAGCCACCTAATTCACACCAGCTGAGAATTTCCCTACTCATCAGTTAAATGAAATCCTGCAGATGCTTCCATTTAGAAGGTCAGAAATGTTTACTCCAGAATTCAAAATTATTCTAATTTCTTCACAGATATCACCTTGCAAAGGGTCCACTACATACTCCTCATTTAACCACCAACTGCTTTCCAGCTGCAAATTACAGTCTGCTTTTAAATCACTTCTGGATGGCTTCTCTTAATCTAAAATAACAGAAGGAAAAGGAGATACTACACATGTTTTCTTTCCCGTCAGATATGGTAGGCCATAGTGAAGGGCTATAGAAATAAAAAATGTTAATATTTACCCACTTCAATACAAGCTCTTGAGAAAAGTCTATTGCAGAATTAGAAACATAACAATCAGTGTTACTAAGTAATGAAATAGTTATTAGTAAAGTCTTCTATCATATTTTCTATTAAAATTTTATCTCTTAAAAAGTTGTATAGAATACCAGGTAACTACGAAAAGAGGAGTGACAGAGAAGTTCAGGATGCTTTACAACATGTAACAAGCAATCCCACAGGTATCTAAACTCAGAAAATGTAAAAAGAGTAAATCTTTATTACATCTCTCTTAAAGATTAGTGCAAATACTTGTTAGAACTCTTAATGGAAGCGATATTGCTGTCTGGTATGACCACTGGCCTTGGTTTTATGTCTCGTTCACCAGAAAACACTTGTAGCGAATCTATTACTACTTGGTTTTGGATTATATGAGTCACAGGGACGAGTGTTATTCACTGGATTAAATGCAGGATTTCCTGAGACATCTCAGCATCCTTTGAAAAACTCCTTTGAGAATTTTTCAGGTCTCCCTTTTGGAGTAATAGAACCATATAATGCTATTTGCTTGCAAGAAAAGACTTTCTTGTTTGTTTGATTGTTTGTTTGTTTCTTTGTTTGTTTTTAAAGGCTCCATTTGATGACAATATTTGACTATAATGTTGGTTTCTGTAGTGTGGGCCTTTATGCATTTTTTTTCAGCAAAGGGGATTTTTAAACAAATGGACATCACTGTCAAATGAAGTGAGCGTTGGAAGTACATCAAAGAATTCGCAACATTTATAGGTATTAGATGAACATTTCTAATGAACAAACTGAAGTTCCAACTATGCCATTCTATTTAAATTCAGAATTGCTGTTAATGGCATAAAGACAGGTATTTATATAGCCTTACAGTTCACACCCCCCAAAATCACCTCTCTGTAGAAGGCACAGAATAGTCTTGACTGCAATTACAGTGCTTTGATTATCAAGTATCACTGAAAATTAGGATTTCAACTAGCTGGTTGCATCTGTCACTATCTAATATATCTCTTTATGAAATGGGTATTGAGAATTACATCTGCATTTCTTTCTTATTAATTGCATCATGCTTACATTCTTTGGATGATCCACAAGGAAATGAGGTCTTGTTTACTCCCTATAAAAAATGAGTTCGTCAATGTATGCAGCTGAAAGTCGATGCTAACTCAGTATTTGTACTTATAGTAAAGAATTAAATGCTTTTTCAAAATCATTGCTATGTTCTTTTCCCCTATCTTGCCAGTTCCTTCCAGACCACCCAGGTAGCTTTTTTGTGTTTGGTTTTTTGTTTTTTTTTTTTTTTTTTTTTTTCCTCTTTATCCTCCAACCTCTTCCTAGCACTTTCAATTACAGTCTACACTGAAACAATAATTTAAAATTATTTCAGTTGATGTTTCTTGCAGCCAGTGAAACCACTGCTAATTCCCAGCCCTGACACCCTACTTGGCAGAGCACTGTGCAGCCTACACAATATCAGGTTAGTGCATGTGTCAAACTTTCTGAGGGCAGCGACGTGTGTCTGGCAAGGTTTTTTAGTCTGGCACATCTCCAGTAAAAAACGCACCTGCAAGCAAACAATGCATGTGAGTTTTAATTGGACATATACTGTAACTTTAGTTACTGTTTTGAATGAATGGAGATAGGGAAAACCTAGGAAAGAAAATAACTCAATCCCCATTGCAGTGATTAATCATTCACTTTGAGTACTGGCTTCTTTGTGACCACATTTTCCTTTGTAGGACATCACAACCAATGAGGCATTTGTGATGAAAAAGAACCAAAACAAAATAAAAAGAACTATTTAATCTCCAACCAGATTTTCAAAAGAATGAAAGAGCAAAGGACCAGCTCCTTCTAATTTTTCAGAGCAAAGCCGCAGTCTATTCCTGTCACCACCTCAGATCAATGTGCTAAGTGATATCCATTGAAATTACTTGTCAGTTTAATCAGAGAAAGTAAAACACAATTACAGGGCATTAGTGTAAAAGATAGCACAAAACAACAGAATGTCCATGGCAAATATCTAAAGCAAAAAGCCTGTTGAAAATAGCTCTGTGATATTTTCATCAACAGTCTCTTTACAGAAAAAAAAAAAAAAAAAAAAAAAAAAAAAAAA
>NW_020799098.1:3741899-3760537 GCF_003259725.1 Athene cunicularia | reverse complement strand
ACTGTAAACCATGTGGGTCCTAGAAAATCAAAGATACGCTGCCATAAATCCTAATGCCAGGTGGAACTACGGGGACTTGGGCATTCACTGGGTGCTGTGCATGTGTGCAGCAATGAAGTATGGTTCAGCACAGCGAGCATAATGTTGGGACACATGAGGCGGCACTGGTCATCAGCTGTTATTATCGCACTGCTTCCCTCTACCCTTCCTCTGAAGAGTTAATTCTAAATATATACAAATATCACAGGGATTTGGGAGGGTGGTTGTCCCCACTGCCAAAGGAGGTTCTCGAGGAGAAACCAGGCTTATGGATGCTCTTCTCTCCACATTCCTCAGACCAGGAGAGTCACCATAACAGCATCATTTCTTCCTTCCTCTCTCTGCCTTCAGTTGCAATAGCTCTGGCTGCTGGGGGAAGCCTGGGCTTGGCTGGCTATTTGCAGCAGGCGTGAGGGACATGCTGTGAGGTGGACACACTGCAGGGTCGGCGTTCTGGCTTGTCAGGGTCTCCCCTCACTCCTGTAATGCTAGACCACTTCTCAGTCATTTCTTAGCAGCTTGGGCTAAGAAGCCCATTACATCGGCTGTGTCAAGAATGGGATACGGCATCTCTGGCATCCCAGGCTGGGCAAGTTTTGTTTTGCAACACACACTGACGTGCTTTTGTGTGGAAGGGATCTATTTCACATTAAGCAGCCATCATACGGTATTTTTGATCACCACCTGTAAGCAAATCCAAGCAAAGCTCATTCCAAGGTCAGCTGGGCATTTCTGCAGACTTATCTCCAGCCTTGCGGGCTGCAGAGCAGACCACCACACTGGCCATTTAAACCTCCGATAGATCAAACAGAGACAGCACTGATCCAGACTGGCAAGAAGGAGATTAGGATCAAACAGCCCACTCCATCCCTGCAGCTCCATATTGACAGGTGTCCAGGATGTCATTACAGTCAGCAGATGATTTCAACTAATGAGGTCTTTGTCTTCACAACTTTTTTTTAATTTTTTTTTTTTTTTTTTTTTTTTTTCTGTTCTTAGAATAAAACTAAATGCATAAAGGCCTTTACTGAAGTGCAGACTGGTGCATTTACAAAGCCTCTCTGTGCTCCCTCTCCAGCCAGCACGAGTTCTACCATTATTTCCATTGAATAGTTGGAACATTCACTTTTCATGGACACTCCAAATTTGCTCTGAATATAAACTGTAGTTCTGGAATCATCAAAGAGATTACTTGGGTTAAGTGGATGAAATGGGAGCAGGGAAGGGAAGGGAGGCCTCCTTCTCCCCCTGAAGTCAGGGATGCACGAGTGCTCAATTGAAAAGGACAAACACATGCAAACCTGCCCCTGAAGCCCTGCCTGGACTGCCCAGGTAGGATATGCTGGGGGTGGGCTCTGGTGCCTGGAGTCCCTCTGACCCTTTCATCCTAAACTTCATCACAGCTCAGATTCAGTCAGATAGGTAAAAACAGACATCCAGCCCAGAGGTATAAAGGAAATAAGGATTTGTGATTCCCCACAGCAGGAAATCTGACCAAGACCTCATTTATGGGTGATACTCAACTAAAGACCATAGGAGTCTGAATAACCTCTATGTGATTTAGAACCTCACTTTGAATTTTTTAAAAAAAACAACTATCAATACATGACTTCAGGATTGACCATAAGTTGGAAAAAGTTCTCCTTCCAGCCCTAACTTGCTTTTTGAGCTCCAGAAGACATGGGGGCTCGGACTGTACTCAGCACAGTTGATCTCCTTGATTGAGGTGACTTCACTTTTGTCAGTAGTCACAATGCATAGCCCCGGTCTTGGTACTCCTGTGGTTAAAAAAAAAGAAAAAAAAAAAACAACCCAAAACTTAAAATGTTCATGTTGCAATTCTGAGCTCATAGACTGAGGTCTTTAATTGGATCGGGGCCTTTATCTTCTCTATTCATGAGACAGTAACTAATTTGACCATCCCTTCCTGGTCCACAGGGTAACTGAACGAATAGTTCTGCACATCCACATAAATGCCTCCAAAAAGAGTTATTACTACGAATGTGTAATATGACAAGTTACCTCTGCTACATTGCTAATGATGGCATTGAAACTGTTAAGTGCCATTGGGCCCTATCTCATAGCTAATGGAAATGGAAGAAAGTAGATGAATATGCAACAGGCAAAACCACTGCACAGTTTAAACTCTGCCTAGCCTTTTAAAACAAACAAACAAACAAAAAGTTAATAATTTTCCAAATTTCCTTGATACACCTTCATCTTTTGGCACAACTAAACTCCCCAAAATATTGCAAAAGGAGTTAAAAGCAAGATAGTTCCTTCAGTAGATTGCCACAAAGTCTTCTTGGAGGAAATGAAGTGTAAAAAATTTTAAAGAATGTTAAATGAAATCACAGCAGACTGAAACCTGCGGTTCCAGTGCAAGACCTGAAATGACTTTGAAACATCTGCTAATTGGCACCACCTTCATTCCGATGTTCATAAATGAAACAGAACAAGCCTTCAGAGGTGCCAAAGGAAGACTAGCCATCCAAAGAACACCGAAATGTGCTTGGATTTGGTTTGTCGGCTCCGAAGTTATTTATATCCTGCTAAGTTATTTAGATGCTTTTGAAAAACCATCCAGTGAGACAAGTGTCTACATTTTCAAAAGAATTGAAAGTCTGTGGAATTTATTCTTAAATTATCTTGGATATGCCTTCCATTATCAATTAGCACTGGCTTTGGAGGTGATCTACCAACCTAGAGTTGTACTGAGTTATTCACTGCAAGAGATTTTTTTTTTTACTGGGGAGTAGTTCATGGTTTGTACTGAGACAAACGTGGTAGTTTGCAAGCCTTGGTACAAATCCTGCACTATTAAAAGTTACCCACAGATATCTGCAGCTGATTAGAATACCTTCTAATGACTAATTGCAAGTGGTAAAAGTACCCACCGACCTCTACATCTGGTTTGCTTCTTTCCTAAATAACTTCAACTTTGATGTTCCGAATGAAGTCTATTTTTAATATATAAGGATATCAACTATTTTAAATAGTATTATTCTAATAATTCACTATTTTTGCTCTGCAGTGACTTCAATAGCAATGTCAGTAGTAATACAATGTGGCATTCCACACTTCCCATTTTTCAGTCTATTCTTGTCTGCCACGCCCTACAATTTCATTGGCATTATCTACAATTGAATAAACGTTTCCTATAAAAATAAATTATTTCAATATAACAGGAACAATTGTAGAGATTCTGCATATTACATATGGTCATGATATACATCGATAAGATAGCAACAGAATCCACACTGTGGGAATTAGACTTGACTTCCAATTCTTAGCCCAGTTCTCTATCTAATAGACTATATTTTAGCAAAGTTTTCTTTCGTATGGCAATTAGTGTATGATCAAATGTCTAGAGAAATTTTAAAAAATAAATTAAAGCCCCGCAGGAGAATCTGTGCAGCCTTCCACACCGCATGATGCTTTTCACTTCAAAACTACTAAGTAAATTACTGAGAAAAAGTTACTGTGAATAAAATGGGCTGCACTGTGTTAAGTAATTATTTCTAAAGTGTGAAATGGGTAGGAAGTATCTCATCTTAAAGTAGTGCCATGATGCATATTACCTCTTTTTTTTTTTTTTTTTTTTTTTTCTTTATCCTGCAGGAGCAAGCACAGGACTGAAAAGTTTATTTTTCTAGTGATCTTTTCTGTGGGAGAGAAGTGTAAAGACTCAACCTGTGAAACTATGCTGTGCTCCGCCATTTGTGCCACACAACTGTTTCTGGAAGAATCTTCTAAAGTTTTTGTGAGCTCTCAGGAAATGCCCAGTAAATTGTAAATATATTTGGTTGATGCTCCTCATTTAAGGAATGCATAATGGATACATGTTCTCCTATGTTAAAGACCAGCATTTCGGGAAGCTTTAAGAGATGAATGTCAATTAAGACTTCAATTTGTGAAACAACACAGAACACAGCTTGCCTTTAAGTATGTCTTGCAAGTACGTCATGCCACACACCCATTCTGTTTCTCAGTCTTGAAACCAGCGGTAAAAGAAAGTCATTTTAATAGAAAAGTCATGATCACAGCATGGGTTAGGAAAATACCCTTATGATTGCTTCTGAGCAAACAGAGGGGATTCTTGCAATTAATTAATACCTAGATGCATAACAACAATTATGTTTCAATAAGAAGAAAAGGTGGTTTTTTTCTCCTTTTATTTTTTTTTTAATTTTTGTTTTGTTTGTTTTTTATTTTTTACAACGGTTACTAAAAGTTGCAGGGACTGAGGAGAAGAAAGAGGAAGACCACGTAAGAATCAAAAAAGACCTTTCTCCAAGACAAAAGGTGACACAAATTGGTAGTAATGAATTCTTTGTACTGGTTGGCTAAAGTACTGCTGTCCATTTAAAGGATAATTACATACACATTAAAATATTTACGCAGAGAACATGTGAAATTCAGCCCTAAACGACAAAGAAGAGGTAGTAGAAATAAATAAGAAGGTACTTGTCTGGGTTTAACGTTTGACAAACACAATTAAGAGAAAATATTTTTCTTTAATAATCCATTTCAACAACAATGTGAACAAAACAGGCTTTTGTTTTGTTTTGTTCATATACTGAAGAGATTCATTCCAAAAAAGATCAGAGAGGGTTATTTTCTCAGATTAAATATCACATGGACACCCGAGTTATACTTTGTAGGGGCATGACATCTGAACACACAGAGAACCACTTAGTGACCTGCTCAGGAGAAAGAGCAAGCGTGTATCTACAAAGCATAAACTCATTTTGGCCTTGGTCCCGAAACTATCTTTGAGGTCTGACCTTCAGATGAACTTCGCATAACACAGATGGGTTAGTCAGGGCCGGCCACAGGAACGTGTTTAACGAGTCACTGTTGCAAAGCACTCTGTACCCATGCAGAACAAGCCTCTAAATATATCAAGGGAGCTCTTCTCTGCTGAAATATCTGTATGTTCATGGCTCGTTCTCTGGGATCAGGAAGTGTTACTTCCAGGAGGAGAATGGATAGAACACAATAATTTCAACGCACAGCTTTGAAATTAAATTTTACATTTCAGATTTTTAATACTTTAACATTTAATTAAGTTACGAATTTAATTTTTTTTTTTTTTAAATACTTTAAAATACAGTAATTGTAAGGTGGGGTTAATCTCTATTTAAAGGTAAGGAATGGCCAATGGCAAGTGATTCTGGAAGCTTCCCCATAACGTAGGAAACTGAGGTAAAGACATAAATACTACAACAAGATGGTTGTTCTGGCCATCACGTTACACACACCGATGGTTCTAGCCCAGATGTGCATGGACAAGATGGGGAGTGGACAACCTCAAATCCATGACCACATCAGGTGAGGTACTTATAAACATTTCTGGTGAGACTGTTTTACTAATATCACATGCTGATGCAAAATAAAAAGAAGCACGTTTACAAAATTAATGTTAATGTCTTAGAGATCTTTTTGTAAAAATAAATAAATAAATAAATAAATAAATAAATAATCGCCTTAAATGCACAACTGTGTGAGTACACTTACAGATACTTGTATACTCAAGGATAAAATGTTGCTTCCTAGATAACTTCCTAAATCAAGGTAAGAATGTCCATCAGTCATTTAAAATAGCTAAAGAGAAAAAAACTTTGTGTAAAAGGGCTTTTTTTTAAAAAGAAATTCAGCTAGCAGAATGACTGCCTCTGCCAGCATTCATTTTGACTGCTGAATTCCAGAGCAGTTTATTACAACAAATAGCATCTCCTAGTAAAATTCTCTACTTTTAATATCATTCTGCTCTCCAAAACCATATATTTTTACATCAGAAACAAATTGGAACAACACACAGAAGAATGAGCTGTTGCCTCAGAAAGCTATTTTCAGTATTCCACATAACTTCAAATTTTATCAAGACAAAAAGAAATCTGGATGACACATATTCTTCTACTTGTGTGTGTGTATGTAATGCTTTTATCACTCAATTCCACTGTTTTACCTTCATACAATCAAAATAAATCAAAACTCAAAATAGCCATGATTTCTTGACTGACATATTTAATATTTTCGTGCTAAGAAGAGCAATGCTCAATATTAGACATTGTTAAATGTCTTATTTCAACTGCCACTTCTTTTTTTTTTTTAATGCCAAAATTTGTTCAGATTGCAGAACCACACACCTGAAATTAAAATACTAGTATTACAGCTGCCTGCTCAGCTAGAATTTTCTGTTTTCATCCACGCATGTTATTGTACAGTCCTCAATTATATGATCGGATCTTAATTTTTCCACAGGAACTGTGCTAATGTGCACAGGATAGATGAGCCTCATTTGTCGCTCAGTTGTTTATATAGCTAAAATATGTTGTTTGCAATTTTAACATAGATTAATACAGTAATCTAAAAAAAACATTGCTGGATATTTCAATGCTTTCTTACAAAACCAAACCCACAATTTAGCTGTGAGAAAACACAGTACTTAAGAATGTAGGCATAGTAGAGCAGAACAAATTTTTCTTTGGAAATACCAGAGAAGAGGGCGCTCCTGTAAGCAAAATGGTGTTGTACGAACTGGAATTACTACAGAATGTACAAAGTAATGTGAAGCATCAGGGGAATGTTCAGTTTTCAAGTCTGCTCAGACCTGTCTGCACTTTAGAACAAAAAGATGCTCCTCCCCAGGAGTGATCGGGAGAGACTTGACCTGGAGTGATGCTGGAGTGAATGGTATCAGGAAAGTATTTAAAAGTAATTAAATTATGAAATCAATTCAGTGTTAAGTATCTGCAGAGAAATGATGTAGCACAGCAAAAACTGGTGTGGAAAAATATTTTCTTCTGCATTCAGAATAACGCAAAAGGGTTTGGTTTGGTATCCTCATGACATGTGACTTAAATTGACTTCTGAATTATATTGATTTAACTGGTTTTGCTATCGCTTCTGATATTTTTTTTTTTTCTTATAAGAAAAGGCAAGCATTATTATAATTGCTTATTTTTGTAAACCTTGAATCTAGTGCACTAAATGTGACCATGATTTTTCCCTTCGGAAATAAATCCTAACAACCCAACTGGATTTATATCAGCCTATTATATAGCACATTTGTGCATATAGACTAATTTTCTATTTCTTGGACTAGAAGTCATGATCATGTCTCATCTCCTGTACCTGACAATACGTTTATGACGGTGAGTGGAAAAACTCACTGACCTTAGAGGTCACTGAATGAGATCACAAACTATTTTATACAGCACAGTTATTAGTAAAAAACCCCAAATATTAAAACAAAAAAGCCCACCACAAAACAGTAGGAAGAATAACAGACAAATACTCCTATTGTTTATTCCTCATAAGGACATGCGGAAATAAATACAGAAACTCAGAGCAAATGGAGATTTTTTTTTTTAAACAAGTATTTTAGGAATTTCAAAGTTCAAATTTTGAAGTTGGATGCTTCCTCTCTGGAAGTGCTCAAGGTTAGGTTGGATGGAGCTTTGAGCAACCTGATTTAGTGAAATATGTCCTTGCTCATGGCCGGACGGTTGGATCAGATGATCTTTAAAGGTCCTTTCCAACCCAAACCATTCTATGATTCATTGGGATTTTAATATGTATTTTTGATTCAGTATTTTCTTTTTCTAATCAGAATATCTGAAAGCCCTCTGCATTGCCGGAATGAGAATTAATCCACTAGTCTAAGGTACAAAATGTCTATTTCTGAATATATATTCTGTATATTTCTGCATTCTCCCATACTATATGGAGTATTTGAGCAGTAGCTGTGAGATCCTGGTTGTGCTCTGCTGGGAAATGATGCACAACAGTGGTAGGTTCAACTGGACAATTCAGGGAATTGGAATGAGAATTTAGGCACATACCTGTCTCTCACCAGCAAACAATAGGCACGTCTCCACCTAAACTGTAAATACTAACAACAGCCATTCTGTGATTTACTGTGTATGTACACATGCACCGTAAAAATTACTAATTTTGAAAGTAATGCATTGTTTTTAACTGAACACTGTAAAATCAGTAATAATATTTTTTAAAATGATGCACTGAAAATGAACAGACCTGCTTATTGCTTCATAAACAGAGGGTGAAATACCGTTTTGTAAATATGATCTGCAGATACTTATTTTAAAAAGCCAATAACCTAAAGATTCTTCTAGCCAAGTTTTGTTTTTTTTGGGTTTTTTTGTGTTTTTTTTTTTTTTTAATGTCAATTACTCTAGCATCAGAGAGTAATCATACAACTAAAATGACGGCTTAATCACTGTGCTACAATAAATGTTCTATGACCGCAACAGAGTATCTATAAAATATTTTCCCTTTGATCCAGTTGTTAGACTTGTGTTCAACTAGCAAACCAGGGGAAGAGGAATAAACTCCTCTACTGATTTCTAGAACACACGTTATAAATATCGTAGGAAAATTTCAGCAAATTTTGAAATTTAATATCTTTCCAAAATTCTTTTCTGAGCACTGTTGTGGAGTGAGTCCTCTCCTTATATCCCTTGCAAATAGCATTAGCAAACCGAACACAATAAAGATATGCTCCCTAGACATAATTATGGCAGTATGAAGAGTTTAAAATCATAACTTAGACTTTGAAAACAAAAGAATGCTGCTTAAAATACACAAGCTTTAAAAAAAACCCAAACAAACAAACAAACAACAAACAAACAAAAAAACCCACAAACAAACAAAAAACACACAACAACTTTCTTTTGGTGTTGTTTTTCCTTTGGCTCATGGAATTGTGTTTCAAATATTTCTATGCATGCCCATCGGTTAGGAGTTTCCTTTATTAAAACAAAATTAAGAATATTTTTCATGAAATAAAAAAATGGGAATTTAGAGAAAACTTATATATTTGGAGATACAGAAACAGAAGAGTTTGCTACAGTAAGTACAAAACATAAATAATATTTGTAATCTTAATTATCCTCCTACTTTCTCTTCTCAACAAGCCCCCCCCGTCCATGTTTTAGGGCAGTAACCACCTACTCCCTCTAAATCACTTCAGTGAAGCCTGCAAATGCTATATAACATTTATTTTCTGTTATACAAACATATGCAAATGCTTATCCATATATATAAGCACATAGACACACCTCCAGAATAAAACTCAAATCTCTCCATCAAGGTCAGTGTCCTTAGTCTCATACATCCGAGCCCAAAGAGTCTAACTGAGATGTGCATTACAGTGAGTGGAAAATGGCAGGGTGAAAACATATTAATAATAAGATTGTCATAGAGGCTAGTTACAGGCATGATAGCTTGATGGTTTAGTCATTTGTCTCTTCATTTCCTAGATTCTTAAGTCTCTTCTACTTTTTCTTGCCCACATCACAAGTATGATTCAGTTTGCTCCCATTAGTGGCATTTCTATCGTTTATTGTTTCATTTCTTTCCCTAGAAACAATTTCAAATTGACCATCTAGCTAGTGTTACGAGTAATTTGTCTTACAACAGAATCAAAATCATCTTCACGGCCCTTTTCATAAATCCCTTTCCATACACCCCACTAAATAAGCTGGGTTTTGTCTGAATATTCTGCAGACCACCTATGGATGCTCAAGAATTTACTTCAGTTCCACAATGGTGGGTTTTTTGTTCCCTGAGCTGAGATGCTACCACGGTTCAGTATGCTTTCTTATGCCTCCTCACTCATCCAAGTCATTTTCTTTCACCCATGAAATAGTTTCTGGACTTGTGACCTGCCAACACCTAAGGAGCTCATGAGGCTTCAATGGAGACACCTCCTGGTTTGTTAAGCTACTCTGTTAAAAACACAGTCCCTCAAAATATCTCAGTTAAAACCTCTCCTCTGCCTTGTTGTTCCATTTACTCAATGCCGCCTCAAATTTTTGGACCAATTGACTACTCTGCCTTCAGTCTCTCCTGCCGTACAGGATAAAGACAAAGGCTTATTTTGAACAGCAGGCTTGAATGTTGTTCAATAATGAGTAGGACTGTCCTCATAGATAGACAGGAATATCGGTTATATCTGTGAAAGAAGCAAAAAACCGTATGGGAACATTTCACAAGCCTAGGAAAATATTATTTTAAAAATTAAAATTCTATATATTCTTTCTTCAGCACTTTAGTACAGTGATTAGCATTACAGCTATTTGTATTTTTGTAAACACAATAAAAATAATTGAAACACAAAATGTTGCAAACTAAACAAAATAATAGCATCAGTCATCTCTGAAATCATTATTACACTTGAGGAACATAATAAAATTCAACCGTATGAGACTTTCCTGGAAATTTCCCACATACTTCTTCAAGACATCTGTTCAAAGCAGAAATGTAGGGTAAATTTCTGCAGGGGGAACAAACAAAAAGAAACCCGTATCTTCCTTACTCCCCCTATAGATTACACAGTTTAGACCAATTTCTTTGGGGCGTTACATGACCTTTTCCAGTTGTATGAATTTCTCCTAGGCACTGGGGCACTCACAGAGAAACCCTGTGAAGTTTCTCCCCGCGGAACAGAAATGGATGTTTAGCTTGGCGCTCTGTGTCTACAGACGTGAACCCATATTTAACTCATTTGTCCCACTTAAATCAAGTGCTTGTTATAAAGGGACATCCCCCACCACCCACAGGAACCTGATGCTGACTGCACTGTGAACAAATTTCGTTTCTATGCTGATATAAAGATAGCATATTGCACTGATCAAAACCGCATTAAACACTGCCACATTTACAGAGGCAAGAATTTAATTTAAATGTCACTTTAAATTTCCACTATTAGACTTCCTCACTATTACTACCCTCTTTTTTTTTTTTTTTTTCTTATTCCAAAGCTACTGAGTAACTTTATGCTCACAGATTTTAATTTTAATTGCATCCTCAACTCTCCTAAATTGTTAGGCAACATATCAAGGTAGCAGCAAATTGGCATTATACCGTTTTCTCCATATGCTCGGCGGGTCAAGCTAAACCACCCATATGCTATATTCCTCTCTGCTGTGAGTAAAGCCAATGAATATGGTCTTTGTTTCTCAATAACAGACTGCAGAATTGCTTCAGCAAATCTTGAGACACCGGGACCAGTTCATAAATCAGTCGTATCAGACTCCCAAGGTTACAAATACTAGATCACTAGACATGTATATTCAGATAACTTTTGTCTCCAAAATTAAACTGTTTCTAGCAGTCCTATCAAATTCCTGCAACTTTCTCACAATATCAGCACCTCTAAATTTATGGGATGTTTCCTGCCTTAGTTCAATATTATATTTCTCCATAACAATAATTTTCAGCTTGAAACCCTTCTGAATCAATTCTGCTTCTATTTTCTCTCCTCTCATTGCTCACAATCCCAGCTTCACATATTCGCAGCCCCTACCTTCCTGTCTTTCAAAGCCAGATGTAAGTTCTCCATTTATAAGCTGTGCTTTAACCCAGCTCCTCACGGAAAGCCAAGGAGCTTTGACCAGCTTGGGCTTATCCTGGCCATACAAATGTCTGAGATTCACAGGAGAGGAGAAAGGAGCACAAGTGCTGTCAGTGGTTCCTGCTTTAAAATTGCCAATTTACAGGTGTTCTGTCCAGTTCCAGCTATGAGATTCCATTTTGGGCAGAAACAGAAGCACCTCTGGGGTTGCCTGATTTGGGAATGAAAATATGGAACACAAAAGAGAGCTTAGAGAATGTATTGAGGGGGGAACATGTAACCTATAAAGGAGAAAGCTCATGCCTAAACTACACATTAATCTGCAGGGCAAAGTGGCCCTTTTCGAGGCGGTGGTGGCAAACCTCCTCTCAGCCAAGCTTTTCCCATGTCTGTGACACAGGTAGGTCCAGGCAAACAAAATATGTTGCATTTATCACAACAGTGAGTGAGTCCAAGGCATGATGCACCTGAAAATATTCATCTGCCATCTAGGAACTGGTCCACCTCCCCTTCCTAGGCCTGTCAAGCAAGACATGGTGCAACATGAGACACACTTCGCATTACCCATTTCTAGGGGGACGCAGATCGAAAAGGCATTGGAATTGCCTTTAGGATTTGCCTCTCGGATTGTTTGTGTAAATGATTCTGTACAGGTGATGCTCAGGTGCAGAAAAAATACCACCTCAAACCTGTGTGGCCATCAGCATGTGGCCATCTCCCTCTGCAGCCCCCCCAAACAAAGCTGCAGGATTGGCTCATGCCCTGCAGGAAGGAGTAGCTGCAAGATTAAATGGGAGAAAAAAAAAAAAAAAAAAAAGACCCTTAAGCATTTAATAAGGGACATGAGATTTGAAGCCGCACCGGGAGAAATTTCATATTATACAGAGCATTTAAAAACTGTAACATGATTCAGCAAAATACTTCTATAGAGACTTTAAGCCTCTGATGTCAAAAAGACTGAGCAGAATTGCTCTGAGTCCACCTGCTGCCAGCCCTTTACAGGCCCCATGGAGAAAATGTATGCCAAGAAGACAGCAGGACTTCATCTGGCCTACCAAGGGTTGACGAGATGGGGCAAGTGAGCGCCTGGGTGTCGGGACAGTCAGTCAAATAGCCCATGTGTGGCAGTCAACCTCTCCTGAGAGGCCGGTTACAACAAAACAAAACCTGACATAAAAATAAAAGAATGAGAAACACAAAAGAATAAGCCAGGTCTGGACAAGCTGTTCTTTTTTTTTTTTTTTTTTTTTTTTTTTTTTTTTTTTTTTTTCTTTACATGCCTCATTAAGGTATTATGACCTCGTAGGCATGAAAACCAAATCGCTATGTGGGGATGAGCTGAGCACATTCTGTTTTATGCAACAAGCTACAGAAGAAAAGGGTTAGACGCCCGGGGTGCCAGTTTATGACTTCTGAAGCACAAAATCTCTGCCTCAGCACAGGATTCCTGTGTGGGTTTTGTTATGTTAGTTTAGTCCCTGTCTACCCTCTCTGTCTATTTATAAGCAACAATATTTCACGCAGTTATTGTGAAGATAAATGACATAAAGAAAAATATTGGAAGCACAAAAATACTATTGTACTGGAAGCTACAGATGTACTTTAGATAGCTACAAGTGTCTAAAGTATTGGACAGGTGTCAAATAAATTGAAAGTAATAATATAATAGATTATTCCACATGAACTAAAGTCGCATGGAAATGCTGTTTAGATAACAAAAAATCATATCAGCTTGTCATTTATTGTGTGCGTGGGGGTTTGTAAATAACCATTCCAACGAAACAAAACAAAACTCTTTTAGTATATTCCCAGGAGAATACTATGACTGAAAAAAAAAGTTTTATTTTGACTCAGCAAATCGAAGCTATAACAGAGTCTCCTAGTCGAATATATTCCGCATATATGATGGTCACTGTCTAACTGGGATGACATTGAGGTGTTACAGCTTAAGGCAGGCAAATATACATGCAATTTAATGGATATAATATATTCCAGGATGACACTGAAAGAGTTAATGCCTTTGAGAGTCCTCAGCGGCACAGCTGTCCAGCTCCATGAACTTTTACAAATAATGCAAGTGATCAGAAATTCAAAAGTTATGTTGAGCTCATAGAGACAGGATATATGAATGTCGTATGTCTTCTAAGAGAAACCTTACAGCTAGAAATGAGATGTATCTATTTCCATAGTAGAACATTGCAAATAGTTTTTAGAATCTTCTTTCATATTAAAAGAAAAGTTAAGAAAATACATAATTCAGCACAAAACGATTTGTGCATTTAAGCATCGTTGAGCTTTATGGGAAAGGCTGTTAACACAATTGAAATGGCAAAGATGGGGGCTGCAGTTGTGTAAGCATCCCTGGGATCAGAGCAAATAGGAAGAAAATCCTTCTCATTGTAAGTCTTTGCAGACTTCCTTATTTAAATTACAGAGTTTATTCATACTCTACAGACTTTCTGGTCAGGCAGAGGAATGAAGCATGTCTTACATTGTTTATGATTGTTACCTAAACATTCTTTCTTTCTTGTTACAGGAGGACTCTAAATGCCCAGCTCAGCCCTAGAGTAAGAATGAGAAAATCCTGTGTCCTGCCTGTGAGCTTTAGCTGGCAATGAGGCCAAGTCACATAACTTCAGCCCAGGTGCAAATTGAGAAAAAATAAATTTTGGTGTAGGTGAGTTGGTTCTTCCATCATCGCTGTTAGATGTGGCTACTTCCTTCTTTTACACAGTTTCATTAATATAATATAATTATCCATGCTGTATAATGAGCTTGCTACCTAAAAGCAATTCTTTGACTCACTTAGAAATGACACAGAAAGGTCTTTCCTGAGTCCATCAATGTTTCATACTGTCATTAATGACCAAGGTGATAGAACACGGAATACGCTTATTAAATTTGGAGGTGACACCAAGCTGAGAAGCACTGAAAGTACTCTGGAGGGCAGAATAAAAATTCAAAATGATTCTGACAAATTGCACTTATGTCCTCAAAAAGAAAGAAAAAAAAAAAAAAAAAAAAAATCCATCAATAGTAAAAAGCTTGGATGCGTTGGGTTTGTTAAACTCTCAAAATTTGAAATGTGAAGCACTGGAATAGATTTCCTTGAGAAGTCATTAGTTCTGGAGTTTACAGAAGGAGTTGACGTGTCAGGAATGGCAAAACTAATACTGAGCAAAAAGATGGAGCAGGTGATTTCTTACATCCACTGCACTTCTATGAACTAAGAAGGTTTATGTCACAATGAACTGCTCAGTTATAACCAATACAAAGAATCACAGTTAAACAGAGCAGAGGGACTTTTTAACTCTCATTCATAGCGGGTTTTATTTCTTTGAGAAGACTGGGTTGGATGGGAACCTCCAAGTAAAAGATTATTTATAAGGAGGCTCCAAAATAGTGCCAGGGCTGAGACCCAAAGCTTTAAAGATACTTCAGACATCCACATCCCATGATTTTGGTGAGAATTCCTTTCAGCTCCAGAGGATCTTTAGAAGATCAGAACGTGTGTTCTTGAATTCTGTCTATTCTCCATATTCTAAAAAAAAACCAACACTGAAGTCTAACTCCTTTTAGATTTAAAGTAAACATATTTTTAAAAGATAGAAATGAAATAAGCACCTAAACTAAGCTCCACCATTGTACTGGATCACTGCTGTTTAAAGTGGAAACTAAATGGAGAAAGTTTATGCAAAGGGTGATGTCTCATACCTTGACTAAACCGGCATTTTTTTCCTAGGGATTAAATGCTACATAAGAGAAACGGATCATAGTGATATGGTTTAGTGGTGGTTTAGCAGTGTTAGATTTATGGTTGGACTTGATGATCTTAAAGGTCTTTTCCAACCTTAATGATTCTATGATTCTATATATACTGTGTCTATACATATTTTCATATTCCTTGATATTTTGATTAAGCTGACTGAGTTACAGATTTCGTATTAAGGTAGTTTTTCTTTCTACTATGTTAAATGTTGTTGCATCCCTACAAACTGTCAAGAAAACCTTACCTATGCACAGAATTTACTCTGTTAGCCTTGCCATGATGTTGTCTAAAATTCCAACACGGAATAAACGCATTTCAAGGAGGCAAATATATTTTTACAGTCTGCTGCAGTTGCTAAACCAGTTTATTCTGTTTTGTAGAGAAACATCTAGAAAATCTACTTTGGAACGAAAAGTATGGGGTATGGTGTATGGTATATCGCAAAAGAAGAACTTTTTTCAATTCCTGCAGTTCTTAAACTAGAAATAAACTGTGGGAATAGCTATAGGGAAAATTTCACTGTATATATAGAAATAATTATTTATATTTAATACTGGGCTACAGACGAAGCAGTTAAGGTGCAATATCCATCATAACATTCACTGTTTGATTCAGATTTTAATGGCACCTCTTAGGTAATGTTGCATTTGAAATCTCTGAACAGAGCACTCAGGGAAAATCCAGTCAGCAAGAAAAAAAAATAAGATGAGAATGTGAATGTGTTTGTGAGCTATCCAAGTAACGTGCTGGAAGACTGTGTCCTTGACAAGCACAAAGAAAAGCCAAACACCCGTCTGCCTATTATCCATTAGCAATGTCTTTTTAATATCAAACACCTCTGCATTTCAACAGATTCTTCAGTCTGTGAAAACACTGAAAGAGAACAAACGCTTCTATACTAGTACGTTTTGTAAACTTTACATTATCATTTTTAAAAACCAGACCAATAACGGGAAAGCTAGCAATCTGTTTTGGGGATCATAACTCCAAAGTCTTTTCAAAGTCAATAATTTATCTTAACTTCAACATGAGCGGGATTTCCAAACCAGAAAAAACACTGGTTGTCTTTACTTACTGAGGAACTGTATGTTTCAGAAATACTTGCTCATATGAGTAGGACAGAAATTTTAAGGGAGAAATGTTTTAAGATGAGGGTGGTGAAACACTGGACCAGGTTGCCCAGAGAGGTGGTAGATGCCCCCTCCCTGAAACATTCAAAGTCAGGTTGGATGGGGCTGTGAGCAACCTGACCCAGTTGGAGATGTCCCTGCCCATAGCAGGGGGTTGGACTAGATGACCCTAAAGGTCCGTTCCAACCCAAACTGTTCTACAATTGTATAATTTTGTAATAAACAACACTGATCTTGATTGGATTAGTTATGAGCAAGGACTTGCAGGAAGAAAAGGTACTTCCACACCACCCCTTTCATAAATACTGTGCTCTCACCAGGAAAATGTGCTGTAGGGTTTCAATGGCTTTTACCAGTAGGAGCACCAACAGAATTTAGCTTGACGCTTTGTTTGTGCTCCATAGTTTAATCAGAAATAACTGGCATGAGATTGCAAATCCCTGATGCATGAGATCTTCAGGATACATTTCTAAACCATATTTTCACTGATGCGTGTGGCAGTTGAATGGCTTTTTAGCAGAGAAAAAATACGTAGTCATATAGTTTGGGTGTGGGGGAAGATCTTCAAATATATGCTCTGCATTTACTAATAGGAGCATAAGGTCTTTTCAATACTGGAATAGAATTTTTGATGAAGTGCCTGGTGGCGAATTTGAAATACTAGCCTGGGGGCCCCAATGAGACATAATTCATTCCAGTAGCTAGAACAAATCTAGCTTCTACATCCATTCCTCTAAAGTCATTATTGACCCAAGGGAAAATGCTGGCCTTAAGCAAGTTTTAATAAAGACTCTGGTGGAGTAGTTTCTGTAGCACTAAATGCGATAATGAGAAACAAGCCACTTAGCTGCAATAGACCCAGGACCTGTATATAACCCGAAAGTCAGTTTTCTGAGGTTCTTGGGATTCTTTCCAGAGATGAAACTGGCATCCAAAAGAGATTTAATTACCTTGCTCACTAATTTGTTACATAAAAATCAGTCAGGCTTAAATGGACCAATATTCTGCTTGTCCTATATGAGCATAATTTATTTTAATACTGTTTCTGTGAAGTAAAAACGTCCATAGACTAATCAAGTCTGGGTTGAAAATCAAGGTTTTTTACTAAACCAATAAAAGTGTGAACATCTAAATCTGGCCTTAGACATTATTCTGCATTAGAACTTTTACCAATTTAAACAATAAATATCTGTCTGTGACCGTAAGACGTAGTATCAAATAGCATCACTGATGCTACAGACTGTGGCAGTTTAAAAGTTTCTTACACAATAACTGAAAACTCTCTATGGATCAAGTAGGTAAACAACGATAACAAAACCTGATAAGTAGCATGTTTTCTTCTGAAGTTAGATCTGTATCTATTAAAAAAAAAAAAAAAATCAACTGTCCCTCACTGTGCCCCCTTTTAAACACCAACCACAAAATAAAACCTTTCTAGTCACAGTGGAAGTGATTTGAAAATTAAACTACAGTCCTGATACAGAGAGAGGGAGAAAGGATCCTTTGTGTGACTGTTATGATCATTAGTCTCCATCCCAGGCAGAGCAAGTACAATCTTTTGTGCCTGTTGTTGATGTCTGGCATTCATTCACAGAGAGATGCTTTGTTTTATGGCTTCAAATTCTAGAGGCAAGTATTTAAGTTGTGAAAGTCAGCAGAGGAAAACGGAGAAATAGACTCCTCTGCCCTGATGCTTTGGTAATACAATTGATGGGACAGAATTAAAGCACAAAGAAGATAGGCTGAACAGAGCAGCGCTTTGAGTAACAGGGGGAATCTGAGAATATTCTCATATCTAACACAATGCAGTAAACCCCCGGTCCTACTCTTTCCCTCACCCAAGGCAAGCTGCATCCAGGTACATCATTACCAAATTCACAAAGAAATATCAGCTGCAACTTTTAAAAAGTCTGATTAGGTATTTACTGTGCATAGCAAAAATAAACACTTTGGCATTAACAACGGGGAGGGCTGGACTCTACGCTTTACAGCCAAACCATCAAACTTAAAGCCAGTATGCCGTATTTGCAGCCAACCTATTCATTTATTTCACATAAAAAAGAAGTTTTGGGTACTAATCCTTTTTATGAAAACTCCTAAAATATTTTTAGAAGTTATGGGGGAATCAGTGTGTGCTTTATGATCCTGGAGGATTGGTGCTTACAAGCCTCTATTTTTTATTTATTTTTTTCTTTTCGGTACCGTGTGAGTTCAAATCAGATACTATGTGGTGATTTCAATAAAAGTAAAATTGATTCACGTTTCTGTGGAACTCGGAGCCATTTATATAGATGAGACGGGGGGGGGGGGGGGG
>NW_020799098.1:3734565-3741849 GCF_003259725.1 Athene cunicularia | reverse complement strand
GGGCAAAAAATATTTCTAGTTTGAATGGAGATTAAATGTCAAGAAGACTGGAGTTGCCATCTACTGGAGTGTGCAAAGAATGACAACTGACATGCAAAAACCCTGAACCGAAAGCATTAGTTAGAATAGCAGTTTAGGTACATCGTATGTTGTTCCATAAATAAAAAAGAAATTATATATATTAAAAAAATATTAAAGGAAATCTCCAAAGACAAAAAATTATTCTTCATTCTCAGCTTTTGAGAAGTCAGAAAATTTACAAGGAGGCAGTGTTAAAACAATCTATGTCTTTTAGTCACATGCAGCAAATTATTATATTTATCACTTCTCATCAGAACAGAGATAATTCCACTTTCTAGCTTCAGAAGCACAAAACAATCTCTGAATCTGCAAAGGAAGGAACAGTAACTTCTTCAAATTTGAGCATCTAATTGCCACTGCATTTTTAAACCACCACTTTTTCACAGAAGATAATCTTACAGAATATCATCAGTGGACGAAACATGACAAAAATAACAGGAATCTTAGATTTGTCTATCATTAAAGACAGTTCATATCCATTGTGAATCTCCAATAAAGTGTGACAAGTACATATGCAATAAAATAACTATTCACTCTTATATTTATAGATGATCTAAAGTAGAATTTTTATTTCCTACATACAGGTCTTGCAAAAGACCAATTATTTACCTAAGCAAATTAATAAAATAAGTGTTTACAACTGGACAGACAGACAAACCAGACCTCTCCAGGGAAGTTCAGAGGAGAAAAGAGAGCAAGAATGTGCTTAAAATGCCTGTGAATGAAATGACACAGAATTAGCAGGAGGCATGATGTTGATGACCGCTGCAGCCTGGAAATCCCGTGTATTTGTAGACACGAGCACATGTCCCACCTCACAAGAGCAAAACCTAGACACATGCACTGGGACTTTTTGAAATAAGTTTAATATTTTCTCATGTTTAGTGAAGATGTTTATTAGTCTCTCACTAAATATAGAGCATGAAGTGACTGGTCAGAAGTATCTGACATGTGAACTATGTTCCTATGATTAATGGAGTTCATACATAAAGGGTTATTTCTCTGGAAAACGTCAGATTGAATAATTACTGGAATTAATCCCAAAGGGCTTTAGAAAATTTTCTGCCCAGTTTCAAGTCACATTTTTATCACATTTTTCTTTTGACTAGAGGGCGATCTTTAATTGCAGTTTTAAGTAAAACAAGTACTGTAAGCAATTCATCAAACATTATGAAAAATGATGTATTTCTCTAACAGTCTTTCAAAGTAGCTTATTCACTTTTTACCCTCATCTCTAGGCAATATAGCAAAATCTAATCAATAAATAAACTGGTTTTGTTCTGCCTCTGAAACACAAAAAGCATACTGTCCCTACTTTTCATGCATCAGGTTAGGTATAGAATATCCTAGAATTGATATGTTGGAATATTACTGGCAATAGTATTAAGATAAGTAGGGAACAGATGATAGCATTATTTGGTCTCCTGGATTTCTTAAATCTAATCAGTATTTAATGGATAAAACGGTGCCAGCAAATCCAGAAAGTCAGAAAACACGTCTCAAAAGACTCAGAACTGAATGTGTTTCAGGGAAGTATCCCAAGGTCAGCATTACTTTGTAGTGAGGCAGACGCATCCCACAGGCTCCGCGGTCCAGCAGATTGAGGACCAAGAAAAAGCAACATGTATCAAAGGGTTGGTATTTGGTTTGGTTTGGTTTTTGACATAAATGCTTTTATAACTGATGTCAATATGATTTTCTTCGTGCAGAAGCTAAAGAAGCAAATACCTCCCAAATTCAAGGCACTAGGGAAACTTCTCACTACTTTTTCAACATCTTCTAATGCTCGTTGCCTTCATGGCCCTCATGGCCGTGAAGAAAGGTAGAAGTGAATTCTGCTGACCTAATGTCAGTGCATGGCCCAAGCTGAGCTAGCAAAATAGGCCACAGAAAGACAACGTGACCAAATCTCTGTTGTATAGATTACATATGTGGGAGCATTGTCATTCTCTAATTCTTGTCCAACAATTATTGCCTCCAAGACTCAAGCTGTGCTGATTGTTACCATATTCATTAGGACACAGCAAAAGATTTTTGCTCTGAAAAACATTTTTGCTCTGAAATTAAGATCTGGAAACAGAAAAAAATCAAACAAAACCCTAGATGTAGGAAGAACAAGGACACAGAACAAGGAAAAAAAGGATATACAATTAGAAGCAGCAAAGTGAGAATTAGGACACATAGTACTGCTTCCATGAATAATTTTTCTTTTAAAGCGAGGTATCTTTAATGCCTCAGTTCAAACACTGCTAGTTCCAGTTTTTCAGGTACAGAAATGATGCCCACTTGCTATTCTCACTCCCCTTCTGACCTCTGTTGGCATATTTGGCAACCTCTATCACAGCCTGCTTAATCACCTTTTATCCCCTACCTGCTGATTCCCCTTTGAGCAACATACATGGCGATGCCTGTACAGATTCTGGCAGCTGAAGGATGATGCCGGGAGACATTTGGGAGCAGGTTTTCTGCCCACCATCCACAGGCCTGAGGGGAGATGGGGAATCACTGGGTACAACATGCCCATGGGAGATGAACCCTCAGGCAGCATTTATAGACCACACCAAAGAGGTGCATAGTTCTGGAGTTTCACACCAATGATTTCCCACATCCTTAGGACTGCTGTTAGGACCATTACTGATAAATCATGAAAAATGGTTATTCTTCCACAGACATGCATGCAACATATAGCATCCACTTAAATACATAAACACCTTTTCATAGACAAAAATCTCTGAATAATGGGGAAAGAACTACAATATATCTTGAGCCACAGGCATTACACAGATACTGACCTTTGATTTTGATTTAGAGGCTCTAACTAATAAAGCTTGGCTCTACACCAAATCTGAAGAAGAAAATCAAGCACTCTCTTGTCAAATTATAATTAATTTGCACTACAAAAAAAAGAGCAGAAGTAAGCCAAGTGTTCTTTAAAAATGGTCTCTAGAATTCAAAACACACAGTAAAATGTCCTGTATCTTGAAAAACAGGCTGATCTTTTCCTGTCTTTTCGAGCTGATTACGCATCTCTCCACTCATTAAAAATATAAATCGAGTCTTAAGAAACAATAAGCTCTTCATTTTACATTAAAATTAAAGATGCAAATTTACAGCAGTAGGAGAGGAAATATGATTCTGAAACATATCTGAAGTGAACTTTACAGCTGTGTTACTATTTGCCCCCCAAAATCTGACATTTCACCTTTATAAACACATAGAATGTGAGGGTAAATTACATTCATATTATTGTATGTATGTTGAAAATGTCGTTTGTATATGCTTTATATATCTCTGCAGGTAAATCCAGGATCTTTGGATATGTTATCAGAATTGACTACACCTTTCTATACAGTTATTGACAGTGAAGGAGCAACACAGTGTTTTGATTACATTGTACTTTTCTTCCTTATAAGACAGAAAAAAGTCTTTAGCACAGACACATAGACGTTGAAATAAAACAGAGCAAGAGTCAGGAAGGCACATTTCAAAGACTGCCATTGGAATCTCACAAAATTAAATTAGCTGTTGAGAAAGCTGGGTTTCTAAGATTACACATAAACCACACACAAGCCACCCCCACCATATGAAACTGTTCATATTGCCTCAGTATTTTTAAGTTTTTTTGTTTTTTTTTTTTTTTAAAAAAAAAGGTCAGATTATTCTCTTTTTTAAGAAGGGATGACTATCTTTTGTTATGCCTTTAAATATGTCCTTCTGAGACTCCTGACCCGTGATTATTGCTCTTAGACATTACATCAGTTGCAAATAATACGTAATGAAGCCATAAATATTTCAGGTAGGCAACAAACTGTCTTCTTTAAGTTTGCAAAAATCACAATGACTTCTCTCTAAAATGTTAATCTTCAACCCGCTTTCTGCATTAATTCTATGTATGAGTTAATGATTCAGATTCCCTCTACTCTCCCAGTAAGATGCAACACACAAACAACTAGGAGTCCAAGAAATTTCATCTTGCGGTTTCCCTCAGATTATGGATATCGTCAGAGCAGAAGGATGGAAACATAAAAATCCTGCCTTCTCCATCTGCCAAAATATATGAAGAGGCACACATAACTGAGAATAATATGGTCTGCCAAAGATCCGATTGCCTGTTTGCTATAGGCACTCTGCTACAGTCCAACATCTATTTCCATGACTACATAATCTAGCTCATATTGTTCAAGTCTTCTGTAAATCCAGAAGTCAAATCTAAGAAGATTTCAAATTATATTATTTCTAGGTAACATTATCCAAAAGTAGAGTTTGCCTGTAAAACTCCCTTTGGCGTCAATTCAAATGGCACCCTCTGTGATGGAAGAGAATTCAATAAAAGTATTTTTTCAACTTCAAAATACTAGTTCAGCACCAACGTTACCACTAACATATATTTCTTGCAATAATGTGTCTACAAAGGCCAGCATAAGGTTTGCTATCTTTTCTGATTGCACTTGAAAATACATTTGGAAAGCAGCAAAAGAAATTGATTAAGAACAACTGATTGTCTAATACTGAGAACAGATTTTCTGCTCTGGGAATATTTTCCAAGAGCAGTTCATCCATTTGTAAAGACACTTTCCAGCAGGCTATCAGGAACAGCTTTTAACTTGTTCATCTTAACTTTTAATAATTGATTTTATAAATTCTTCTCAATTCTTTCTACTTCCCACACCTTGAAAGTCTAGAAAGTCTGTTCACTGCCACTAAGGTTATATCATTGATAAATAGAGTGAACTGTTTGGCATCGAGAAGGCTATCCCGATTTAACACGAATTGCTGCTCTACAGCCGGAGTTTGTTGGCATGGTTATGCCTGCATCCCCAGTTGGCACGTGCCACCTTTCTGAGCCACATGAGTTATTCTGGAGGAGGACACAAAATGCCAGTCAGCCATGGACACGTGATGGGTTTAGGGCCATAACCCATTTGGTTTCAGGGGAGGTTTTTCACAAGTCATAGCCAACCCTGCTATTCCGTCACTTTGTGCTATATACATGGTTGCACCATCACCCAACCTCTCTCAGGCTTGATGAATCTGAATAAATACACCAAGATAAACCAACCAACCAACACGAGATGCAATGTCATCAGTAACCATCTTGGATTAGCTACATCCATGTAAGCAAAGAATCCTTTCAGTAAAAAGGAGTCTTATAACACAAATAAAAGACCATTTAGCATTATAGTTTATTAAAAAAAAATAACCCTTACAGAAGAATCAACAGTAGAAGAAGGCAAAGATAAGCTGTGGCCCTCTCTGCTCTTAAGCTAATTGGAAAACAATTACAGTTCATTCTCTGGCACCTCCAGAAATGCTTGGGAAGGACTTCAAACGAGCCTTTCTGGAGTGTATAGCTTAGCATTTCTGAAGGTGGAACTAATTGATTTCAGTTAAATATGACTAAGTAAAACCTTTAAAATTGCTAATCATTGCGTTCTACACATGCTTCCTCCAAGACTTTCCAAGACATTCTGAGATATAAATTAGCAAGACTCAGTCGAAAATCAGGGTTTAAATTTCCACTTTCCCTACAAACCAGGAGTTCCAACAACCCATTAACTTGACCGTGGCATACCACTCTTTGCTTAACCAAAATGCTATATGATCTTCAACAATGTGTTGATTAATCACAGAAGGATAGTTTTTGTCATCATTTTTCCATTTTACCTGAACATTCACAACCAATAACACTGTCTAGAGCTTTGACAGCACATCCAGAAATCCATAGGTAATTTCACAGTTACTTAAAAGAGTCGGTGACTCTTTAGTTTATTCAAGTAATCTATCAGTAATGAATGGAGGAGAGACACATTCCATTTTAGCACTGATATATTTTCCTAAAAATTGACATTTCTGCACTGCATTGGCAATTCTGCACAGAGGTCTTTGTAGAGCTCTACGTGACTACCTGCTATCGAATGGGGCTGGTGATAGGAATGGAGTGACTGCAATGAGACAGGAAAGTGTTTATCATATTGTCAAAAATAATAAGAGGATTTATATAAGATTTTCTATTATTTAAAGTTATTAACAAATCCAGTGTGTCTGTTCACTGCAATAATTTAATGTTAGTTATCGTTATGACTTTGACACCTTGAATCACAGGAGGTATTTTCGTCAAAAGTTTGGGTAATATAGTGCATTTTTATATTTACTAAAAGAGACATGTTATATAGGTGATGGACTTCTTATCAGCTGAAACCCTGAATTCTGTATAGAAAGGAGAGACAGCCAAATAGTAGGGATGGCCAAGATATAAATACTAGAGAAATAGCAGATTTAATTTGCTTTACTTGAAGTCAGGTCTTTTTTTTTTTTTTTTTTTTTTTTTTTTTTTTTCTTTTCTGTTTTTAAATGTTTCCTTTATACAAAATGCCAAGGTTCAGTGCACTTGAAAATTAAAGACTACCATGTAAGATCAAGGTTTGAGTCTGTCCATTCATGAAAGGAAATTAAAATCACCGCTAAAGTCCCACTTTTTATTATACTGATAGAAACCACTCAGAAAATAACAGAAGGGAGAAATACACTCAATACTTAGTATACTGTTTTGTCTTTTTGTATTTTGTTGGTTAATATATTAAAACATGTATATATGCACAGTTAGACATTAATAGCCAGATTCTGATCTTACTCACTCTGCCCTAACCCCTGGATTGCCAACTCAGGTTAAATATCTAGGTACAAACAGTAATGTCATGCAATACAAGGAATTAGAAAGAATGAAATGATTCTGAGGCTAGTTATATGCTATGTGACATTAATCTGATCATAATATTAAAGATGTGAAGACTAAATAAATTGAAGAATGTTTTCCTTTTTCAGCCTCAACAATTTTGACAATCACTGCAGGGTGGTGCCAGTGAATTACACTTGTCATGACCACAAGAAATAGCTTCCCAGTTAAACTTCCTGAAACTTTACTCATGTTGTTCTTGTGACCTACTTTATACTGATTTAATCTCCCTTAAACATGTATAGACTTACTTTGCACTTCTTAAAATGTTTTATAATAGCACATTTAATAAAGTTAATTTAAATCCGCTAATTTATAGAGATTTGCCAGTGGCTTTGAAACTTCAGAAAATGTGTAAACTTAACAGTTTGGCTGTGATAACAGCTCAGGCAGTGGATATTAAGCCCTTTGCATTGCAATCATGCTCAAAGTGGTTTCCTAGTTTCATTAAAAAAAAAAAAAAAAAAAAA
>NW_020799098.1:3732441-3734515 GCF_003259725.1 Athene cunicularia | reverse complement strand
GAAAAAAAAAAAAAAAAAAAAAATCCAGGTAGTCTTAAAATGAAATACTTCAACATATGTTTGAAGCTGGGATGTTGAGGCAGAGTAGTGACCAAAATCAAGAACTGTGACACGTGGATCTGAAAGGACAAACTTGAGTGAATGTATGTGGTAGCCCTGAAATATCTTTTTGTTTTTCTTCTATATTTTTGAAATGTACTTTTTTTTTTTTTTTTTTTTCCGACAAATTAGAGCAGAGTCCCTCACGCAATAGACCTCTGTCAAAGCTTCAAGACAGTGTGCTTAGGGCCATTAATTCCGGGTCCCTAATTCTAGTTGTCAGTTTTCCAGCTGATGCTATGTAAGTTTGCTACTGTCTCCTCTAATTTCTACCTCTGGAAACCAAATGACAATGGATTATATGCCATTGTGGGAACAGGCAGATTGGTTAGGATCCAAGCTGCATCCCAGGTGACAGCAAGAACCAGCAGTGAAAAAAAAAAAAGTATTCAGCTTTTCACAGTGATGTATCAAGGAGTTTCATCTCTGCTAGAGGAATTCTTCACTTCCACATAGCATTTAGATGGTAACTAAGAGATTGTTATCATCATCTGATTTGCAGAAAATGTCAGCTTTCCTCGAAGATATAGCTGGAATTTTTAGGGCTACTCCTGCAGATCTCTCCCCAAATTCTTACATGGGAGAAGGCATTAAGACCTCCCCCATGAAGACTGGTAGGGTTGCAGTCTTTTAAGGGATACAACCTTATTGCTTTGAGGATTTTTTTTTTTTTTTCCAGTATCTGTAAAGTTCAAGTCATCTTTTTAAACTTTTCTCCTGCTAATTGCATCAAAATATTCAGAAATGCAATCTGGAATATATTCTTGGACAAGGGTTTTTTTTAGGCTCTTCTGCTTCAGTGCTCTCTCTCTTGGTTCTGTTGTTGCTTTTCCTCCTGCTTTTGTGTACCGAGAAACAGAATTAAGGTGTACTGCAACCAGTGGACACTTGCATAAACAGCCTGCTTTGAATAAAACAGCATAATCCTGGGAGAGGAAATCCACATTCAGCTTTCCTGCCCGATTGCTAAAACATAAGAGGTTCATACACTATTAAAGTAACGCATTTTTGCTTTGAGACCCCTGGAATACAAGGGCTCTGAATAGCAGAAAAAAAAAAAAAAGTGAATAACTGAATCGGGAGCATAAAAGCACATTGATTCCTAGGTTTTGAAACTGCAGTCAAAGTGGTTTATATTCGTCATTTTTTTAGAACTTTTTTTTTTTTTTTTTTTTTTTTTAGCAGCAGCAAATACATTTGTAATGAATCGCCTTCACGTATTTTTATGTACGAGAGCTTAAGTTTTCCAGGACTTCCGTAAAACAACTTTTACTGCATCAAATTACTGCATTCCTTGATCCCTACCAGCACACACGCAGAGCAGCCAGCCACACTCAAACACCACGAACAGCACCAGGATTTCACAGCTCTGCAACAGATACTTCAAAAAGATGATTTTTTTCTTTTTTTTTTTTTTAATTTATATAGTTGTGAAAAAGGAAGCAAATGCAACAGTTTTGCCCTGCCTCCAGCCTTTCACAAGCGACGGGGACTTAGAATGAGCACAATATCTTGCAATAATTGTATTTCCATGTGAAACTTCTTCACAGAGAATTCATGCAGAATTGGGAGCTGTCAGCTCCGATCGCATTCACCAGCACCCAGGCTTTAGACTCTTATTTCATAATAGGAAAAGATGGCCAGCGTTTTCCTGACAGAAGTATCGTATATTTTTCAGTCAGTAAAAATTACAGAGAGAGCTCATTGTCGATGCATTTCCCATAGATAATGAGGACTGCAAATTATCAGGCAAGGATTTTTTTTTTTGGTACACGGAACAAAAACCCAGCACAATCTGCAGTACTTAGTAACTAACCGTGTTTGAAACCCTTTCTCTGCATGCTGTCAATATGGTCAGAGTAACCTAGACATTGATCTCATTCCAAAAGCACAGTAATCTTTATGCTGCAAGAATTATAGTTTTGTGTGCCGTAGCATACACTGAAAAAAAAAAAAAAAAAAAAAAAAAAAAAAA
>NW_020799098.1:3720886-3731016 GCF_003259725.1 Athene cunicularia | reverse complement strand
AGCAAAAAAAAAAAAAAAAAAAGAAAAGAAAAAAAAAGCATCCTAATTCTCAAGCTTCCTACTTAGCACTGCCTCGCTCTTGATGATTTGTGCGGCTGTGTGTGCGTGCCCGTTTGAGAAATGGCGAGATAGGCTTAAAGTATTTTCCATTTCATCAAAGAGCATATATTACTTTCCTGGTTCGCTCAAATGTTGGTTTTATGCCCACCCCTTTTCAATCTGCCCATGGCTGAGATGCACAGTGCAGGCGTACAATCCTGAGCAGCTTACGACACTCAGTGAACACTGGGTGCCTCTGCATGCTCTAGCAACACACTGCTCAGCTGAAGGGAAGGGATTCTTGCTGTCTCTCTCTGCTCTAAGCATCACCTAACAAGCAAAGCGAACAAAGAATGGGAAATAAAGCTACCCTTAGCCGGTCAGTGAATGAATGGTAATCTCTCTATGGAGTAAAGGTTGTGCCGGTCAATGGTCGTTGCAAATGATGGACATTAAACAGATTGACAAATCCTGTGGAGTCGTTAGTAAAGAGTTTGGAGTTTTTTTCACGCCACAGTGTTAACTGCAGAGAAAAGGACAGAGGGAGAAGGAGAAGATCAAGCTCATGTACATAGTTCTGAAACTTGCAGGTCCTAGGAGTCAGCTAAAAAGCTAGCTGGACAAGCCTTTCGCTCTTTGAGCAGAAGCGAAGTGAGACATTGTGAGCTTGCCAGCCTTGCACAAAATTGAAAGGGACTGAATTTGTAGCACAGAGGGGTCTTTTTTAGCTCTGCATATAATTAGTCCAAACACAAAGGAAGCAACTGAATGGAGGTTGTCACTCTCTGGAAAAGGGTGGGTAAGACACTTTTTAATTAAATTCTTTCATGAAGAAAGATTTTTTTTTTTCTTTGCTGCAGCATTTAACATGAACAAAATCACTATCATTTTACCTTTGAATGTCTGTGAACTTTAATGCTGCACAGCTCCTGCATGCTGTAAAGTGAAATATTTGCCTCTGTGTTTGTTCTGTTTGCTGTTTTGCTTTGGTTTTCTGGCTTTGTTTTGGGGTTTTGGTTTTTTGTTTTTTTTTTCCTTTTTCTTTTTTTCCCTTAAATAAAATATGATGTAGAATTTGAAAAGATTCAATGGACATTCTCAAGCATATTTGGAAATATTCTTGCTAATGGATTTCCTTCTTATTGGTCTCTGTTTAAACTGGCTGCTGAGGAAGCCCCCGGGGTTGATATTGTGTACGCTGGGTATCTTTTCTAAAATGCTTCCAGCCGTGAATAGTGGGTGTCCACAGCTATGTCGGTGTGAGGGCAGGCTTTTGTACTGTGAATCACTGAATCTTACAGAGATGCCTCGCAACCTGTCGGGCATGATGGGCTTGTCTCTGCGGTACAACAGCCTTTCAGAGCTGCATGATGGACAGTTCACAGGGTTAATGCAGCTCACGTGGCTCTATCTGGATCACAATCACATTTGCTCAGTGGAGGGGAATGCCTTTCAAAAATTGCGGCGAGTTAAAGAGCTCACCCTGAGTTCCAACAAAATAACCCAACTGCCCAACACCACTTTCCGACCCATGCCAAACTTGCGCAGTGTGGATTTATCATACAACAACCTACAGTCTTTGGAGCCTGACCTGTTTCACGGGCTGAGAAAACTAACAACTTTGCACATGCGGTCGAACGCCATCAAGTTCGTGCCAGTGAGAATTTTTCAGGACTGTCGCAGCCTGAAGTTTCTAGACATAGGATACAATCAGTTAAAGAGCCTGGCTCGAAACTCTTTTGCAGGCTTGTTCAAACTCACTGAGCTGCACCTTGAGCACAATGACTTGGTGAAAGTGAATTTAGCCCATTTTCCCAGGCTCATCTCCCTGCACTCCCTCTGCTTGCGAAGGAATAAAGTTACCATCGTAGTAAACACTTTGGACTGGATATGGCAACTTGAAAAAATGGATCTCTCCGGCAATGAAATCGAATACATCGAACCTCATGTTTTCGAAAGTGTACCTCACCTCAAATCCCTGCAGCTGGACTCCAACCGGTTGACCTACATCGACTCCCGAGTCCTCGACTCCTGGAAGTCCCTCACTAGCATCAGCCTTTCTGCAAACGCCTGGGATTGCAGCCGTAACGTTTGCGCCCTGGCCTCCTGGCTGAGCAACTTCAAGGGTCGCTACGACAGCAATCTGCTCTGTGCCACCCCTGACTACGCCCAGGGCGAGGATGTTTTGGACGCGGTGTACGCTTTTCACTTGTGTGAAGACGGGGCAGATCCAACGAGCGTTAACACCCTCTCCCCGGTAACGAACAACAGCGACCAAACGTTCAGCTACGGCTCTGCCACCGCCACCTACGACGTGCAGGACAGCGAAGGGGACCAAACGACATACGCCATAACCGTGACCATGCCCGGCGAGAACTCGGAGAACGCCGTTCAGATTCACAAGGTGGTGACGGGGACCATGGCACTGATTTTTTCCTTCCTCATTGTGGTTTTAGTGTTGTACGTCTCCTGGAAGTGCTTTCCAGCCAGCTTAAGGCAACTAAGACAGTGCTTTGTAACACAGCGCAGAAAGCAGAAGCAAAAACAGACCATGCATCAAATGGCTGCCATGTCAGCCCAGGAGTATTACGTTGATTACAAACCCAACCACATTGAGGGAGCCCTGGTGATCATTAATGAGTACGGATCTTGTTCCTGTCACCAGCAGCCAGCGAGGGAATGCGAGGTGTGATTTTCCTTGGGGATTTAAACAGTGTGCAACCAAATAACAGCGTGCAGGCAGACAGTGGCACGGGGGGGGGTTGCTGTGCTTTGCTGGTGATTTCTGACACACTCCTCTGCCGAAATTGTTAAGAGGGGCTGTCTAAAAGACTTGATATTTTAGCTTTATCGTGTCTTAAAAACCTTCAGGACAGTCAATCTTAAGATTTCATATGCTAATACTCCCTTTGAAGATCTGTCAATATTCAGGAATCTGAGAGTGTAAAAAGGTACCAATTATTGATCTTTTGTAAACTAAGAAAACTGTTTAAAATAAAAAAAAATAGCATTTACAGTTTTTACAGACTGGTGTACATTACATGAATTGTTCCCTGTATACAAAATGCAACAGTTTAACCTCTTTTTCTCTTCATACTGAGTGTTGAAATGGAAAGTCTAGGAGCAAAGAAGCCACGTAAAATAGAAAACTTAAAAGTAACCAGGTGGCTTCACATTGTAATTAGTACACATTCACTTACATCATGTTACTGAAGATATGAAGCATGACACTGGAATTATATTTTTGTTAATGTGCTACCTGTAACTGGATGTCAGTACAGCAAGGAGCCAGTGCACCTCAGAAAGGCTAAAGTTTTGACTGTGTCCTTGGGACAGGATTTCTGAGGATTTTCAAGCACAGCTCACTTGTTAGTTGCTGTAAGATCCATAAAACCTGCATCATGACCCCTAAAAGTATTTTGTATCAAAACAGATCATATTGCAAAATCTCACTTTAAAAAGAAAAAAAAAAAACAAACAGCAAACAGCAAAACCCAAACTGAAACACTGCCAAAATGTGCTTCATCGCCATTTTCTTTAAAACAAAAATAAATAAATTCTAAATTTAAGGGCTTTTACTAGAATTTCCCCACTTTTATGCTTGTTTTGAGATATGCTAAGAGCAAAGACACCCTTGCTTTGTGCAGTGTGGTGCCACGGTCAATGGAGAAGAGCAAAAAAGCTATTTGGTTCCCAGTGGTGAAACCTGTGTGTCTATCCAGAGTAAAACCTTGGCTGTAACACTGTCAGAGTAAGACAGAGAGTTATTAGAGCATACTTCAGGGTCCTAGAGTAAACTGCTAGCAAAGCCTATCTCGTGTCCCTCACTTTCACCAGCAGCCTTCACTAACAAAACAATCCAAAATCCCTGCAGAGGCTGAAAGCATACGCACCCTCCTTACTAATGACTGATAAATGGAACTGATGGATATGAGCAGTGATTTCCTAATGTAGAATCACACAGCTGTTTTATTTGATTGCCCTTAAATAAAGGCTTCCTTTCCTTGCATTTTGGGTTTTTCATTCCAGTATGTGAACAACCTACTGACTGATCTTTTCCACAACTCCTCTCATACTAATGAAGGTGAGGTAGTTTTATAACATCAGGCATCTTGAAATTTTCTTCATACAGCATTACATGCTAATAAAATGTTATGGATAACGAACTGGGCAAAATTTCTATGCTTCGTACATATTTCTCTATCCTTAGGTTACCACCAAAAGAGGAAAAAAAAAATCAGAAATCTAACATATATTTTAATTTAACACAGATTTTTTCTTTTTTATACCATCGAAGTGCCACCTACTCTTAAAAGGCTACAGCAGACTTATAAAGCAGAACATAGGCACAGAATAAACCATTTTTAAACCATTTTTTTCTGGCACAACAGGTTTTAGCCATTAATTTTGAATGTAAAAGTGAATTTTATTTTTTCTTTTCTGACTGTCACTATTTTTAAGGAGTCAGAACTTATTTTCCTCTATTTGGTATATCTCATCCTGTTTAATATCAGATATGACCACAGCCTCTTAATCAAAATTTTTATCCAGTGAGACTATAATGTAATCTGTGAAAGCAATGAGATTAATGTGTTGGGAGAGGACTTCTTGATAGAAAACTGAATGAAAATCAACTGCTTTTTTACTAATGCCACTGAAAATTTACCCACAGCTTTGAAACAAGCTAACACTGTTAAAACTAGGCTTTTCCCCTTTGAAACAAATGCACATTTCTGTTTCTGTGCCTCAGACCCACAAGGGTCTGATCCATCCTGAGGTTCCCAAGTGACCTGAGGGGTTGAGTGTTCATGTACAAACCTAACAGTGAGGGCAGAGAGTAGGTGCAGTGCCCCTTGTCTCTTTGGGTGCCTGATCATATTTTAAGAGAAAATACTTTATGCCATGCTAAGGGCCAAACTATATGTATTTTTCCCCATTAAGCCCTTCTCTGAAATCAACAGGGAATTTAACTGTGAAAAATAGGCTCTCCTAACTTTGGACTACGCTACATGTTCCTCAAATCAACATGCAGCACTGCAGCCAGAAGGACTGATTACAGCTAGTTGCCAGGAAGCCTCCAAAACCAATCAAGATTGTTAAAATATTGTCTGCATATGGTTAAAAAAAAAAAAAAAAAAAAGTTGCTATAAGGAAACGCCTTAGTGCAGTCATGATTTTGCCCCTGTAAATCTGATGCAAGACTGACACCGACAATCATCCCGTGGTTGTATTTCTATGTATTTTTAGCATATTTGTGGGTTGTATTTTAAACACACTAGTGATTGCACCCTTCTGGAATTATTCCTGCTGTTTATTGGTGTTAGCAACCTAAAGCTACGTTTGCAAAGACGTGAGCAATTCCGCCTTTGGAATTTATTCACCTCTGTGGTTCATGTATCTTGCATTGACAGCTCAAGTAAAGTGAACAGAACCTTTTTCTTTAAAGGTGCGGTGATTTCCTAAGTGAGAGCTGATTTTGGTATTGCCTGTTGCCTTTTCTCCTGAAGAGAGGTAGTGACCACCAATGACTTGCCACCCTTAGCAGGATAATGGATGGATGGATGGATGGATCCTCTACATAAGAGTACAGCACTTATTAAACTTCTGAAAAAAAATATTTTAAAATTCTCACCAAGAAATCTTTTCTAATATCTTCTAGAGAAAACCTCCTCATGATCTCCAGAAGATATCTGGAGATCTCCAGACCCTATGAATATTTAGTGGTGGAAAGAGCTATTACATGGCATGAAGGTAATCCACAGGGTGCCCACATCTAGTCTGAAAGTTGACATGAAAAATATGTGGGTAATAAAGAAATAAAATAGCAAGTACTTAATTTCAATCCAGCTATTGCAAATCCAGTTATTCATCCTGCTCCAGGCTGCTTGCATTGGTATATATGAGAGTTATTATATTTGTACTGCATTTATAGCAACTGCAGGGACAAATTTCCTTCCAAATTTAATGTTCACCAACTGTCCAGAGATATGTCATTCCCTCTCTTTTGATGCCCTTATTCTGGCTTATGAAATGGCTCCAAAATCAAAAGCAAGAAGACAGAAAAAAAAAAAAAAAAAAAAAAAAAAAAAAAAAAAAAAAAAAAAAAAAAGGAAGAAAGATGCTTTTGGGGTGAGTTGTGACAGTTTTTTGTCCAGGAGATCCTTGGGGAATATCAAAGGAAGGAAAATATTTTCAATATTCCCCTTTTAATGTTCCACTTAATAGGACTAATCTCTCTTTTATAATTAGGTAATTAACATTATTTTCTTTATATTCAAGTGACTTTTACCACACAAGACAGGGTGAAAGGCAAGCAAAAGAGCTACCTTTTCTGAGGATGGTTAACACGACCAGTGTTATAGATATCTAATATGCAATCTCTTGCTGCTAACATCAATACACACTCACAGTGCATCCAGTGATGAAGGAACTGTTGCTGTGTATGCTTTGAATGTATATAAGGGATGATTTATTTTCCTTTCTGTCTTTTTTCCTTCCTTTCTGTACTACTTAAAAAAAAAAAAAAAAGAAAAAAGAAAAAAAAAGTGATATGAAACCACAGAATCAATGCTAATGTACCACATTCTGTTTCTGGCCTGAATATATAAAATACAAAGAAATTCTGTGTTAAAGCTGCAAATTCCCTCCTTTACCATGCTGTTTGAGTACTGCAAGGGGTTAGACCAAGGGGATGACCTGTTCCTCATGTGCTCAGCAATAACTAGACCCTCTGTACCAGTCCGAAGATGCAGTCCCATGTCTGGTTCATAACTGCCTTGCATACGTCTGCTAGAGAAAGAGCATTCATCATACCTAAGGATATTTTTGTATGCTTTAATATATTCTGTATGTTTTTATGGCTGAGGCATTGAGGGACACTTGAAATGAGCCTATCTGATCATTTCATTTGGTTCTGATAAAAAGCCCCTCGTTGGCTTTTGAGATGGACTGTATTTCTTTCTCATATGTGTCTCGTTCTGCAGTATTAGCAAAAGGACACTCTGAATATCCCTTCCCTTCCCCCCAGCTTCTCCAGTGGTATTCTGAATGGCAACTAAGAGGGAGTATGTAATTAGGAAGCTTATTTCTAGTGCTATAATAATAATAACAGTAATAATAATAAAAGAAATTAAGAGGAGACAAAAGATGAGAGAGAAGACTGGAGTAACGACAACTAAATCAGGTTGTTACTGGATTCTTTTGCCTTTTCTTTTTTGAAGATGCTAAATCTAAAGGACTAGCACAGATGAAAAAGCAAGACTGAAGGTGGGTGGAGAAAGCAGTTTTAAAAACTGTGCAAGCAGGGATGAAACAGCTTCTGGAAAGGAGGGTACAACACTAAATAGCTCTACTGAGCAAGAAAGAGAAAAGGGAAGGGTGAGGGGACAGGATGAAAGGGAAGACAAGACCCGGTGTGAAGGCAAGGGGGCCAGCGTGCACACGTGGGAAATGAGGTTTTGCTGTGCCTTTGCCTCCCACATTAAGACTGTAGCAAGGACAACAGAAGGGATCTAAGGAAGATGCCCAGCATCTCTCTCTCTCTCTCTCTCTCCCCCTGCCTTTTCAGACTCTCTCCCGTTTCCAGAGGGGCAGATGGACACGCTTCCCCAAACGCGCGCACACACAACCCCGTAACCTCCTCTGCCAACTCCCTGTTCCCTGGGAGCACAATGTCCCCCTCATCCATCATTTTGTTCGCTGAACTCCAGCACCATGCCTCTTCCAGATTTTTTAATTTATTTTTTTTCTGAACCTCTTAGCTATCCTAGTCACAGTTCACCACAGACTTTCTAGAAAATCAGATTTTTCCACCCAAAATATCTCTTTTTTTCCCACATCCCTTAAGAAACTCTCATTCAGGGAGAGGGGTGATCTTGAGCTACAGCAGATTCTCCTGCTAATTATATCCACACTCATTCTCCCTCATATTCAGCTTTCGTATTCACAGCTATTACCACAAACAGATCTGAGATATTTTTGCTGTGTTCAATTTATCATTATGCATCAAGGTTATACTTTTCCTTGACCTGCTCAACCCAGTCTAATATTAACAAATTGAGCATTTATACGGGTTCCTTTCCAAGCATGAAGTTGATTAGGAATTTAGGAAATGCTGGTGATTTAAAGATTAACCTTTCATATAATTACTGACATAAACCAGAGCTATTAAGGTATTAGAAACAACTCTTCAGAGTATCTTCTATGTAAAAAAAAAATTTACATTTAGAGCCATGCGAAAGACTTTCCATACCAGCCAATTATTTTTTTTTTTTACAGGAGAAAAACCTGGTGAAAGGAAAGGAGTAAGCGCAGTCTACCTCTAAAGTTATGTAGAGGAAAGCAAGGCTACAAAAATATTACAGAAACCAAGCAACAATCTTCTGCTGGCAAGACACAGCCTGTAATTGGGTGGGTGGCTGTGAAGATCCAAGATGAATGCTGCAAAGCACTGTAATTTTATTGCAGTGTGTCTGCTTTAAAGTGAACATATTTGCAATGAAATCTGTATTTCCGTCAGAACAGGGCAATTGTTTTTGTTATAAAGATAACGTCACTTGTTGGCATTCAGACACAATTGTTCCACCTTTAAAGCAATTATTGTCCTTATTCCCCTTTGCTGGTGTGATAGTTGGGTGAGACAGTCAGAGGTAACAGGCTGCACTGAAAAGAGTTTGAGTTCAAAGTACACGGATGTGCGTTACAAGAGAAGAAATTCACTTTAAAATAAACACCAGCTTTTCACCTTTTCTCCCCCAAAATCCAAATACGTACATCAATTATAGAAATTAGAGAGAATTGGCAGTGGCTAAAGGATAATATTATGTGCGCCTGTGCTTGGCAAACAGCACCTACTATTCTGCTAAGGCACTTTTTATTTTAAACCACTTCACTGCTCTCATGTTCTTCACATCCTCACCAGACACAGTAACTACCGCCAGCAAGATGTCTTTCAACATGGGTGCTATGGGAACATGACCAATTCGGTTCTGTTTCTGAGCTAACAAAGACTAAATCCAAGATTTCAAAGGTAATAGGTAAGTATGAAAATCTACTTCATCACCGAATTACCATTTTTAGCAGAGCAGATTTCTCTGACTGACATGGTTAGACAGTAAGCCCAGTCATTAATTTATTACAAACTTTGTTCTGGTCTTTTTCATGACATACCTTTCTCCTAAGAGCAAAGCAGAGCACAACAACAGAAAGGGGACTAAAAATTGTATTTTCAGTAAAATCTGAGATAAAAAAAAATTATGCATGGACATACCAAATTGATTTAGGTGCTTATTCAGTGAAGGCAATGCAGACCATATAGAGCAGATCTCCCTGCAGTAGCACACCTCTGTACCCCTGTAGTTACAGCAAGGCATGAACAAACAGCCTCCTAATAGCTGGGGGACTCAAACAGAAAACAGGTTTCTGATCATGCTTTAAAGTAGACGCCTTCCCCCTAATTTTTATCTCTTCTTACCCACTCTTCCATTTTTCATTCCCAGAACTTCACAGGCAGAGCGAAACAAAAGGGGGGGGGGTTGCTGTGCTTTGCTGGTGATTTCTGACACACTCCTCTGCCGAAATTGTTAAGAGGGGCTGTCTAAAAGACTTGATATTTTAGCTTTATCGTGTCTTAAAAACCTTCAGGACAGTCAATCTTAAGATTTCATATGCTAATACTCCCTTTGAAGATCTGTCAATATTCAGGAATCTGAGAGTGTAAAAAGGTACCAATTATTGATCTTTTGTAAACTAAGAAAACTGTTTAAAATAAAAAAAAATAGCATTTACAGTTTTTACAGACTGGTGTACATTACATGAATTGTTCCCTGTATACAAAATGCAACAGTTTAACCTCTTTTTCTCTTCATACTGAGTGTTGAAATGGAAAGTCTAGGAGCAAAGAAGCCACGTAAAATAGAAAACTTAAAAGTAACCAGGTGGCTTCACATTGTAATTAGTACACATTCACTTACATCATGTTACTGAAGATATGAAGCATGACACTGGAATTATATTTTTGTTAATGTGCTACCTGTAACTGGATGTCAGTACAGCAAGGAGCCAGTGCACCTCAGAAAGGCTAAAGTTTTGAC
>NW_020799098.1:3705068-3720836 GCF_003259725.1 Athene cunicularia | reverse complement strand
GTCTAATATTAACAAATTGAGCATTTATACGGGTTCCTTTCCAAGCATGAAGTTGATTAGGAATTTAGGAAATGCTGGTGATTTAAAGATTAACCTTTCATATAATTACTGACATAAACCAGAGCTATTAAGGTATTAGAAACAACTCTTCAGAGTATCTTCTATGTAAAAAAAAAATTTACATTTAGAGCCATGCGAAAGACTTTCCATACCAGCCAATTATTTTTTTTTTTTACAGGAGAAAAACCTGGTGAAAGGAAAGGAGTAAGCGCAGTCTACCTCTAAAGTTATGTAGAGGAAAGCAAGGCTACAAAAATATTACAGAAACCAAGCAACAATCTTCTGCTGGCAAGACACAGCCTGTAATTGGGTGGGTGGCTGTGAAGATCCAAGATGAATGCTGCAAAGCACTGTAATTTTATTGCAGTGTGTCTGCTTTAAAGTGAACATATTTGCAATGAAATCTGTATTTCCGTCAGAACAGGGCAATTGTTTTTGTTATAAAGATAACGCTTTTTTTTTTTTTTTAACTTGTCTCCTTACTAAAGTTTATCTTGACAGAAAATTTACTTCTCTGATCCAGATTATTTCCCCAAGCAATTTTTCAACAGCAAACAGAAATTTGTGGCTGCTGCTGAAAGGTTTGCAATCCCCATGCTAAAGAGGCCACCACATGTCAAATGTTTACCTTAATTTCATGTAAATGTCACTCCATATTGAACATTCTGTATTTTTTTTTACCGGCATATGCAGCTGCCTCCATGTTTACAAACCTTCCTCTTGTGCTGTAACTACCTTTACAAACAGCCCAGAACCCAATGCTACCGTCAGATCAAATTCCCAAACAACAACTGGATGTAATGAATTTATTATGTAATTGCTGTAGTCTAATAAATTGAATGTGAATCCTATGTCCTGAAAGACAAAGAAATAATGGAGACAATAACTGAGTAGAAGAAATGTGACATATTGTCTATGGGAAAAAAAAAAAACACAAAAAAACCCCCAAAAAACCCCAACAAACCATCAAACAAACAAAAAAAAAAACAATGCATGGGACAATGCTTAAGCTTGCAGAAGGTGGAGGGCATCAAGGATCAACTGCAAAATGGTGAATTTACGTGGGATAGAAACTGCTAAAAAATAAATGGCAAAAGTGAAAAGGGGACAGTGCCCATAGCAGATTAATGACAAAAATATTTAGGCGATAACCAACACAGGAGAAACTCATCAAGGAATAACAAAGCACTGTGGTGATATTTGATGACAAAATGCTAAACTCATTGATGCCTTTTTGATGGGTGGAAGTTCCAGCCTGAAGTAAACCTATTGTACTGGTTCTGTGTACGCACTTCTCTGATTCCAGCAATTGTTAGAAATTACACTGGGTTATTCTAGCCAGTGGAAGAAAGATCTTCCCACAATGTTCCTCTAAGTAGTTTCATGAAGTTACACCGTGTACCTTTCATAAAAAAAAAGGGAGTTGAAAACTTCTCTCTTTTTTCCCTGGTTATGTTTTCCCATGATGTAGAATAATCTAGCCCCAATCTGTCATTTTTCATTAGCAAAGGAGTCAAGCTATGGCTGATAATGATAACTCTTAATGAGGACTTGATGAATAAGTCCTGGAAAATCAAACTCGAAACAAACACTAAAATCTATCTCAGATCTATTGTTTCTAGGTAATACTGATGTTAGTAATTGGGAAATAAAAGTGTTTAAAGCACTAGGGCATTTAAAACAACAAAACAAGACAACCAAAGGGTGTTTGTCAAGATTTTTTTTTTTTTTTAAAAGGAAGTGTAAAAATGAAGTGGAGGAGCTAGTAAAAAATGAAAGTTTCTAGTAAAAGTAGATGTTGCACCAAAACCTGAATAACTAAAATACAATTGACTTCCCCTATCTTGGAGCTGATAAGAGATGATCATAACAGACCAGTAAGTCTTACCTCAGCAACTGTTAAATTGGTTTCAAGATCTATTAATGTCTATAATAACATTCCCTAGGGATAAATTGACTGGTTGTCTGTGGAGTAACATCACGTTTCTTAATAAACTCCAGTCCTTTTGGCTGAGCATAATATTAGCAAAGTGGTATACACAAAAAAAAGGTAATTTTATATTCGGACTTTTAAAGAGCTTTTGACAAAACACCGTGAAAAGACATTTCAGTTTCCCATAAATAAGACAAGCTACACGCTCAAAGAAAACTATTATAACTAGGTGCCCCAAAATATAGAGGCCTTTTACTCAATACAGTGAAAAAAAGGAGTGCAGTATGGTCCCAAGTGCAGGGCTGTTGAATCATCTGAGCTACAATCAGAGAACGTACGGCATTTTTTAAGAGACAGATTATTTATATCACAAAAAGTAATGAAAATCATAAGGATGTGCAAAAGGGACTTCCAAAGGCTGAAGATTATATAAGCTTTGATGGGTGCAATTCTGAATTGTCAAATGCAAAGCAAAAGACAAGATAAAAGGAAAACTGTTTCATCTGTGCCATGGGGATGTAAAGTTATAGGCAATAACTGGACAACTTTCTATCTGGATATTGTACTGAAAATCTCTGCTCAGTGTGCAGAGAAAAAAAAAAAAAAAAAAAAAAAAACATAACAGAACAACTCTCAAGAAATTAAATAGCTTGATATAAATCAGTACCGTGCCTTCAGTTAGAAACCAGTCCCCGGTTCTGTTAAACATCGGTGAGGAAAGGATATAACTGCTAGATAAGGCTGAGCTACTGACGAGCGAAAGGATGAATGACTCGGGAAAAGTTTGTACGTAAGGAGAGAGGCAAAAGAATCTGGATTTACAACTGCAGCACAACAGCAAAACGTGTATCCATCCCCCCTCTAGTGGCCAGTCCACACAGGGCTATTCCAAAAATAAAACCACGAACGGGAAAGCTAATACACTGGCACTTGATTTTAAAACAAGCACACACCCTCCCACACACTTTTTTTTTACACCCCTCACAATTTTACGTTGCTTCACTTTATATTATCATTATTATTATTATTATTTTTTTCCATTCCTCATTAAACTGCCTGCTATATTTCTTTGTTGTTTCTTGTCATTACTTAGCACAGAAGCTGTTTTACAGCACGGGTGATTTTTGGTTGGTTGGTTGGTTGGTTTTTTGTGGTATGTTTTTACCTACCTGCAAGAAGAGGATATAGAATGTGACAGGGGCTCATTCACACTCTAGCATCAGAAATAATAATAAAGTTAAAAAAATAAACTTTGGAACTCATTGTACAAGACATCACTGATGCAAAAAATAGGCATTAAAAAAAAGAAAAAAAAAAAAGGAACAGTTGTACAGAAATGGGAATATTGAATTAATTTTGTACATATATCCCTAACACTTTATATATTAAAAAAAAAAAAAAAAAAAAAAAAAAGGAAAAAAAAAAAAAGGTGCTTTTTTTAGGAACAGCATCTGGGAGAAGACACACCAGGCAGTAGAAACAGTCCTTTTCAGTTGCTACTCATGGACCAATCACAGAATTTCAGTGTTTCCAACCAACCTGCATGGCTACAGTCACCTGGAGAAACTGAGGCTGAACGATCCCTTCACATCCCCATGTTTCAAGCACACCCAGATTCTTCTTGGCCAGTTACTCCTTCTTCTGTAGGACATTTGAAAAAATTGGAAGAATCCTCATTTTTACCAATTTCTCTGAATAATGCAACATAGCAGATAATTTTCTATTCCTGTCTTTTAACAATCCTACCCCAGAGCATTTTGTGGCCTGAAGGAAGGGAGATGCTAAGGGAGATGCACTGAGGGGTGCTGCTCAGAACCAAAAAAGGAAACCTGGTGGCTTGAAGCAGAAGTGAACATCCCTTGGTTGCATTCTCAGGGAGCCTTACTACATCCTCAAGATTATACACGCTGGTGTAACAGGCTGTGGCTATAGGGAGGATGAGAAGCAGCAAGGGATTAAGTTCTTTCAAAATCTTTCCATCACTTCAATTTTCTCAATCTCTGCTTCAAATACTATCCTTACTAATGTGGGGGGTTTTTTTAAGATATAGGTTAATTTATGTATTAGACAGACAGACAAATTAAGTAACCCTTTCTACAACTGATTTGCTAAGAAACTGCCCAAGAATGTGTTTTAAATTAAGGCTTGTAACACATTCTTCTATGCATTGTAATAATTAAAGCAAGGTTACTGCCCTTCTATAGGCTATTCTGAAATTACCTGTTAACCATCTGAGACTGCTCCTTGCTGTATCTTAGACTGTCTTTTGGCAAAGACTGAATACTGGTTTAGAAGGACTTCAGAGGTAGCATTTTAATGTTAATTTTAATATCTTGTTATTAATTTGTTCAACTGAAACTAAAGAATAACACAACAAACAAGTCACAGTTTGACTGTTCACGTCTTACGTTTAAAAAATGAACCCATTTTCACTGTCTTAATAATTTTACCTAATTAAAAATATTTAGAAAACAAGATTATTCAAATGGTTCGTATGTTATAATGTAAGCAATTTGCTCTTCCAGCATAAAATTAATTCATTAATATCCACAGTCAGAGCAAGTTTGATAGTCTATCCCTCACTGATGTAATTTCAGACAACACTTTTATTCATAATGCCCACTGTTAAGATGGTTTCAGGAATAAAAATATAAGGAACTGTACAGAAAATTTGAAAAATTAAAAAAAAAAAAAAAAAAAAAAAAAAAAAAAAAAAAAAAAAAAAGCACTTCAGTACTATAGGAATGGGTGCAAGTGGAAAGAAAAGCTTACAGGGAAGCCTACAGAAAACCGATTCTCTGCTCGATAGGGAAAGACATCCAGACTGATCCACTAAGGACATCTGTTTTTCCACCAAGACTTACAGAGAGACACATTCTGGCAATGACAGAAATGATTTGGAGTATTTGGTTGAGCACCTCATACTGGGTGGGAATTCTTTATCCATTGTTCGAGTGCAACAATATGCTCAGTTTCATATAGGAAATGCAAATTTCCATACACAGAACTTACTCTTCTCAATCTTAGTCTGTCAAATAATACGTATTTTCTTTCACAGATTTCTCCCCACCGGAGACAAAAGCCAAATCCTTATTTATAGCTGAATAACCATTAAGTTTCTACAAACCAAAGAAGAGGGACTTCTTGAGAATGACAGCCTAGTGTAATCTGTGATTTCCCTTGAATGCCATTACTGGGGCAAATTAAGTGTTAGGTTCCAGACTAATTCATCACTTATTAATTAACAATATCAACGATTCTATTTTCATTACAGATAACACATTTTACAGACTACCAGAAGGATTTTTTTATTACTAAAGTTATCTCAAAAAGGCTCTTCCCCAATATCTGCCACAAAAAAAAAAAAAACACAATAAAACAACAAAAACCCCAACCCAACAACATCCAATCAAAATTTTAATGATAGATCATTTTTCCCTTCACTAAAATTATATCTTAACAGTCATTTAATTAAACTGAATGATAACTGAATGGCTTTAACTATGCAAAGAATTAAATCTAAGGATGCTCCCTTCCCAGATACTAAAATATGGCCTGCCAATGGTTTACCATAAGGGAGAAAACAACAAAGCAAACTACTCTGAGCAGGTGTTTCTTATCCATAAATAAGACCTCTCTTCAATAACCTCATTTCCTTGAATTTTCAATTGCAGATTTTTACCCGTGTCTTTCCGTAACATACAGAACAACGAGTTGTTCAGGTGTGACCACATGCTCTGAACACTAGCAAACAGTAAAACGTCAAAGCACGGTCCCAGGTTCTGTTTGAGATTCCCACGGATTTTAGTAAAAAAGGACTAAGTTTTATGCTAACTACCTGTTTAAGTCTCCTGGTGTGCCTTACAAACACTAACCCCATTAAACCACCTTTGTCTCTAGCTGCAGCTTTACAACATACACTATAGTGTATGCACACTTAAAGACTGTTTGCAACCAGCAGTAAACAGTTGGAGCAATTTATTTTCCTTTTTAAATGGTGTATCTATTTGCTCCTACTTCAGAAGTTTTATTTAACCTACAGCGAACCTTGCATGAGCTTGTTTTCCCCTCCCAGGCGTTAAAAAGAGAAAGTTTCTTTATATTTCAAATAATATTTGCTAAGTCTCTTACATTACATGTGTATTCTGTGCTTCCAGAGGATTAAAGAAATTTTATCACCGAAAGAATAGGAAAATAGATTTGCAGATGTAGTAATCTTGTAAAACCCGGAGTTCAGGAAAACATTCGCACTACCATCAAGAAGGAAAAAAAAAAATCATTTCCCAAATTGTCCCAAGTCTCTTCCTACAGAGATTAAAAGGACAATGATGCAACTCCTACGTGACTCCTTTCAACTGCTTATAACAGACCGGCTTCAATTCCATTCCTGTGATTAGGCTCTCAGGATTATTTCACGCCTGTCTCTTGGTTCCTATATTCATCTATGTTAGGCATTTTTTGCAAGGTGAACACAAGTTATTTTATTCAGAGGTGTGAAAAAAAGAACTGGTCCTTGTTGCATTAGTCAGGTTTCCATCACTACAAAGTAAAGCATCAATCGGGTTTAAAACTCCAGAAATCACATTTTTTTGAAACTCTTGCCAACTACATAATTATGCCCCAAATGGTTTTGTGCTAGGTGGTTCGGCTAACAGATGGAATGGTATATTTGTTCACTCTTCATAAACCAAGCTCCATTCCAAAAACTGTGAGCCAGAAGTATCTAAATTATTGATTGACAGTTACATATGCCTAATAATTAATTAAACCGTAACTACAAATTGCAACGAGTCCTGTGAGCACTTAAAAAAACCCCAAAACCCAAACATATAGAAAACGTGTAATAGTGTCTTTACAGTAACATTTTTAAATCATGCAGCTAAAAATAACGGCATGCAATGATGCACTACAGACAAAAGAGCTTTGGTATGAGGCATCTTAGAAATGCTTAAAGCAGGATATATTATATAATGTTAATTTTTTTTCATGTAAGATTATTTTTTTGCAATCCCAAACTTCACCAAATGCTTACTAAAACCAACTAGGAGCTGTGACAAGACCTAAAAAATGCAGGCAGGTTCAGAAGATTCTTCCCAGACAACACATACACTATATAACTGCCATTAATGCTCTAGGGGGAGAAATCAAACGAGATCAAACCATGAGATAGCCGTTGCTTTTTACACCCTGAATTAGGAGTTATCCGAGGATCATGTATTTCTTGCCTGCAAATCCCAGATGGAAACACGGACACCTTTGTCATCCAGTGTATGGACAGAGTCCACTTCATCTGGATGTGTCAAAATGATTGTGCACGTGCTCAACCCGTAACGAAGGCAGACGGGAAATCCAGCACGGTCTGAAGGTGGCGGATTTCCAGCATACATGCAGATTAATTGTGCTGAGGATGCGCGGCAGGCATTTCAGACTGATGAATGGCACATGTCATCAGTCATTTTCAAGCTGGAAACAGGCTGGGTTTTCTGCTCCTGTGCTGGTCAGCTGGGCCACAAAGGGACAAGAAGTCTACAGCAGAGCTCACCCTGGCCCATTAAACATTTCCCTAAAAATCTGTGAACATCGCCATTTTCCAGCCCACGCAACGGCCTTCATCACAACCCCACGAAGCTGAGGGTAACAACGGATACATTTCCCACCCAATACTGCCATGGGAAAATAGTAATTAACTTAAAAAACAGAAAATGGGAAAAGCTTTTTGTCATAGCATATTAATATCCCTACTTCTGCTATCACAAAGCTGTGCCAGAAACACTGATTTAACAGGCACTGCAAAGCAATTACCATGCAAATAGTATTAGCCAGCAATTTATTATGGTTTGGTTGTTGGGTTTTTTTTTAGTAAAGTCCTTGTTTTGGCTAGCAGACCACAGTAACATATTCCAATAAAACTGGGTAATCGAAAGAAATGTCAAGTGTCTAAATAACTGTGACACCAAACATATGAAGCAACAGTTCTCCGACTGGACTGTTGGTCTAGTTGTGACTTCAAGTATGGACAACCTGGAGTCAACAAAGGAACGACTGACACAGAAAAAAGAACGCACTAAAGCAATGGGAAGGAAAGACATGCAGGAAAACTCTCTTTTACTGGTGACCTTTGTAAGGAGGTCTTTGGAGAACAATGTAGAGGGGTTTGGAGCCACTTGGGAAATAGCAGTCCTGCCATAACTCCTTCCTTTGCCCCTGGTCCTCGTAAGAAACTTTTTTTTTTGGAGTAAATAATCTTATTATTTTAAGTAAACATCATTTTAAGTAACATATACTAATCTATTTATAGCATATGGTTGCAAACTTGCGTACATTCACTGCAGTGCTAAGCTCCATGGTCAGCTTTAGAAGTAACCCAGCAATCTTCTCACCTTGGATAGATTGAAGCTATATGATTTTACCTAAATTGCTTAATTTTTCTATTCTTCTCTACCAGAAAATGAACTAAGTTGCTTAACTCACTCCAGAGCGCTGTGACATTCACTGTGAACATTTGTTCTATAGCAAGTGGTCAAAATACTTCTGGTTCTCGTTCCTTCAGTTCAACATGATTGTGTCTAATCAAATTAGTGAAACAGCAGATTTGATTGTGTGTTATCTCTGCAACTAAAAATGAGTTAATTAAGATTCAACTTCCAGATACAAGGCAGGGCTCAATATTTTTTTCAGATTCCCCTGTTGTAGGATGCTAATTATATAGCATATAAAAATACAGTATAAGAACACATACCTTTGCTATGTTTCCCTTACTGCTTTAAAATCCAGATGCTTCTTTTAATTAACAGTCTAAATATTCCAAATATTGAAACACATTTCTGTGTATCTTATGAGGAGAAAAAGAAAATCAACACTAGCATGTGTCCGAAATCTTCTAAATATTTTGAGGACGAACAAAAGAAATCTACTTTCTAGTTAAAGTGATGAATATACAAATATTGACATTGTCGTGCTCAAGATCAAGTACAAATTGATTCTGTGATTCCATTTATGAAAAGAGGTAAGCTGGGAAATGCAATTACTATCTATGAATCATTTTGCTATAACCTTCTACTTCAATATGCTTAAATAGCAAAATGCAACTGAAGCTATTTTAGTTAAAGCCTGAACAAAATAAATCCTTGTGGCAACACTCACCTGTCAGGGGATTTGATGTTCTCCAAAGTACTTGTTGGTATTAAGCAAGCAATCTCTCACTTCTAACAGACTTTCTTATTGATATGTATGAGCTAAGTAGTTTATTATTTATAGTTAAGTGTGAAGTGATATGTCAAAGAAAAACACAAAATTAAGGAAACTGCGTATTACAAGATCGACAACACATAATCCCCGTACAGAACAGCTACTGACAGTGTGTACTTGGAGACATAATAATGGAGCTAAGAATTAAATGATGCCTCCTAGGAAATCTGGGACAAGAAGTTACGTCACGGTCAAGTTTGCCATCCCTGGAAAGACCTGTGAGGATCATCATATAGACACATATTTTTAAGCAGGCCCATCCGAAGCCTAAAGGTTACTAGAAAGCTGGTAAAAATGCCAATAGTAAAATGGATAAACATTTTTTCTACAGAACTCTCAGACTATTTGAGATAGTGAAAACCTCATCAGATTTCCAGCACTCAATTCACTACAAGATTGAATCTAGAAGCAATGTAATGGCAACGGAAAGATCCTGTTTTCTGTAATGCTGGTTTATGGCCAAGCTCAGTGCCTTTCACTGAATCCTCCTTAACAGAAGTGAAAAAAACATAAATGTATATAAAAGGATCTGCCTTCCTTGAAATAGACACCAGACTTCTTAATTTCTTTATATCTCTAGTAATCCCATCTTAACCTCTTACAAGGATACCTCTGCCGGTATGATAATTAAATTAATACTTCGGTATTGTGCAGCTGACATCTCCCTCATTTCCTCAAGAGTTCTTCATGCAGAATGGCAGCTGACATGACAAAATCAGGCAGGAACACATTTGGCATTTGCCACAAACCTATATCAAGATACATAGTCTTGACTCTCTAGCTTTGCCAAGGAGTAGGAGTATTCACAGGCAAAGATCCCAGTTTTAGACACAAGATTTTAAATACAATATTGGTGGTTAATAAAGCACTAACTGTCTATACCTGAATTTAATGCACAACGTAAAAGCCTGTATGTATTTTAAAAAATTGGTGAATCATATAGCCAGGCTGATTCTGTCACTGTTTTTTTTTTTTCAGACATGATTTTTCTTTTTTTGGTATAACACAAACCTAGGGTCGCTGATGGGAAGCTGACATTAGCATTGTTGTTTCCATCTGATGTGAACAGCAGGACAACTCCCTATCCAAACATGGATCAAGTGCTGTGTTTTCCCAGAGAATGGAGGTTGGCCTAGAAATGCTGTGGCATTAACGTCTGAAATCACAGTATCTGTAGGTGAGTCGATTACACTCCTCACCACAGGAGCCTTGTAGGAAGCCAAACTAATTGTGAATAACAGGAGCTCAGTTGCAATCTTCCTATTTGGTCTAGGTTTTTCATAGCCCACAGATTATTTCTAGACCTGTCCTGAGAAGTTGGAAGCTCGGCTCAGTTAATTTCAAAGTCTGATTATATCACAGGAATTTGAAAGACTGACAATTACACCAGTATCACGGAGAAATCAGAACCACCTCTTTGGTTACGAAGCTTTTTCCCTTCGCCACTGTGGTGGGAGTACACCTCACTGCTACAGATGGGAGCTTTGCGTTGATGATGCTGATTAAACCAGAGCACGTCTGTATGGATTTGGAGAAAGATTTTTTTTTTTTTTCTTAGACACATCACTCCATCAGGGGCTTGGTTAAATCTCATACCAATCTTTAATTCTCACCTATCAATACAGTGCTCCTACATAACCTTCTTGTCTTGTTTCACTGTCAGTGGCTACCTTTGTTAGACAGTGTTTGACAGCTAATAAAATATAAACACGGACCATTAGACCATTCTTTTAAAACTCTGTGAAAGAGGTTGGTTATACCATAAAGATATTTTAAATTAATATATCAGGGCCATCAAAGAAGAAAAACAACAAAAAAAATTTTTTTTGCTGTTTTACTTCTGCCATGGTAACTAAAAGGCTTGATCCTCAGATAACAGGTAGTCTGGTTAATCCAGAAGGTTTCTACTTCTCTAGTGAAGTTGCAGCCTCCATTTAGCTGGAAGCTTCTGCTAAATTTGTGTATTCAGCTGGCTGGTTTCGGATTTTTCAAAGATGAGCGAGGTTTCTCCAGAATTATGCTGGCAAGGGTGCATCAGCTCATCCCAGAGATCTGGAGGATTCTTGGGAGTGTGAGGCCGGGGTTACGGACACAAGATTTCCTCATACAGAAAGGAGATGCATGGACTCCTATTTCAGAGCCGAGGAGGAAGAGTCTCCAAGCCACACAAGGACACGTATGTCCCACCAGAGAGGACAGCACCTGGCTGAAAGTGGCTTTGAACAGCTACTTCCAGAAACAGCCGTAATTTCAGCAGCAAATTCTACTAAAATAACTGAAATCACCTCCAGCGAGGTCCTTTATCTCTGTCTGATTGTGTAATAAAAGTTTCCCATCAGGGCTCAGGAATTGTTGCACTCTAAATTCACACCCTGCTTCAGAGTAATTTCCTCAAGTAGGTAAGTAATGTCATTTGAAAATACAGATTTGCTTAATGTCAGAAAAGAAAAAAAGAATTCCTTGTAATAAGGTACAACCACCAGCATATCAAATGGCTGAATTACAGCTAACTGAATATCTCCACTTTAGACTAGTCTAAACAGCCAGTAGGATAGCATCAGATGATAGTCACAGAATAAGAAACTCTTCTAGACAAAAGCGGCTCTGAAAAAAGACACGAGGTTTTAAAATCTATTGTAAGGGCAACTGTTCAATCGTCCTCCATGCAGGGTTAGATAAGAAGTAATGAGCTCAATTTGCAACAAAAGATATTTGGGTTACATATTAGAAAGCATTTTCTAACTGTAAATACAGTTCAGCACAGAAGATGAAATAACTTCTATATGTGCTCAGAATTTTGGCGTTTGAATCCTTTATTGCAACTACTGAACCCTATTAGGACTCTTCCAAGCGACTGTCCATATTACATTGCTGCCGAGGAGCCACAAGAACACTTTGCATTTTATCTTGCAAAACTAAGACCTTTTTCACTTACTGTCACCTCATCAATTTCCTTAATTTAAATTTATCTACACACGCAACTGTTTAAGTGAAATATATATGGGCATGCACGTGTATATTCCTAAATTTTTGACAGCACACAAACTGGCATGTTAATAAAATCATAAAATTGGATTAAGGTCATTGGCAGGGAACAAGAAACCTTTACGTTAAAGCTAACGTGTAAAAATCCGGAGGTACGTATGGATTGGTACATTTGCACCAATTTGAACTGTGAAATTACTGAGTGGCCATCAACCGTCCGTCAGGCAGGTAGGCAGCTAGAGTGAGAATCTTACAGCAAGCCTCGATCTAAAATGTGGTATCGCTCATACAAGCGCAAGCTCCCAGTTTTCATTCAGCACATCTACATATTGTCAATAATACAATACCGATAGACTTAACACTACTTATCTTCAGATTAATGGAAATTCCTGTTGACTTGACAGCACAGGCAGAGCACTGCTTGGCGATTTTGAAAATAAAGTGCAAGACTGAGAGAGAAACAAGGACATATGATGTTAGCTTTACTCCATTCCCTTGTTTTATGCATAACATAAAGGCAGAGTAGAACAGAGGTGTAAGTCCCTGGTTTTATTTTATTAAGCTACTAGTTCGTAAATTGGATTATTTTTGATCCCTGCATTTTTTATTTGCCTTTCGTTCCAATAATTTCTGTTCTTTCGCAGTAGTTCAAAGAAGAAAGACTGCCAGGAGACAGAATGGATGCCCCTAACTCAGATTTTTCGTATTCAGAACAGAACTAAAATTTTAACAATCCCAGATGGGTTCAACAACAGGGATATGGTACAGTTTAATTCAAAGATGTCTTTATACTTTCAAGATGTCTTTATACTTTCATTTTCTAAAATATTATATACAAGTGTATTAAATATTGTTATTTAGCTGCTCAAAAGATAGAAAAAAATAATTGGATGCATTTTAAGAAGCTATTCAGCTTAACTCCTGAAAAAATAAATAAATAAAAAAAGGCAAAAATAATTTGTATTATTCCTGACACAATTTTGGCTGTTATCAAAATCTACCAGTGATAAGGATTTTGTAGTACCCTCAGGCAATACTCTGTGCTGAACTCTACTCCTAACGCATTGTCCTTAATTCTAATCGGAACCTTCCCTGCTGTAATGTTATTCCAGAACTATTTCTCCTGTCCAGCAGGAAAATGAAACCTGTTTATTCTATTCCACTTTGCAGCAGCATTTTACATAGTTCAGGACCTAGAGGAAAAAATGGGAGCAATTTTCCCTACTCCAGACGTAACAACACCAGTTCACTCAATCTTCTCTCATCAGTTATATTTTTCGAGGTCTTTGATCATTATTTTTACTTGCTGTTTCAATCAGACTTCATCTTTCCTGCGGTCTGTACCCCAAATTGACACAATACTTCAGCAAAGGTCTGACAAATGTGGTTAGGTAATAGATCCTGCTTAGACACCGCTGGCCTAGGAACAGGTTATGATGTGCTATAACGCACCTACATCCTTTTCTAGAGAATTTCTGCTTCCTTAATTAGTCATTTCTTTTTAAAAAGATGTGTATTTTGTAATGTAAAAATTTTTAGGGAAGAAGATCACGGAAACATATTTAGGATCTTGCTTTCTTATGTATAAATATTGAAACTATGCATATACACGCTTACAAATAAATTTTATTTTTTTTTTTCTCACTACAGTCTGTGTTTTGTTTCATTAATATCTCAGTTGCATTCATAAGTTCAGTTCTCTCAATACCACGTATACACCAAACTACATTCTTCTTTTAAAGAACCACTTTTCTCTTAATGAAGCTGCTCATTCCCCTACATTTACCACACGTACATACATTTGCACAAGCAGAGTAGTTAGTTTGTCTGCCTATTTCAGCCAGACACTTAACCATGTCCTGTACCAGAGTTATCCCTTACAGTGAGCTAAAACTGGGAATAAGCCAGTCATTCGCTGTGAAGTAATAAATCCTTCCTCTCATAAACTACAGTCTGGAAACACATCTGTGGGAAAGCACTTTTAAAAATTATTTTAAGACAACAATTTTGTTTCAAAAAATTATTTAGTCATCAGAATGAAGACATATAAGACAAGACACTACTAAACAACATTATTTTTGACAGTATATTGAATTTTTTTTTTTTTTTTTTTTCCCCATATGAAGACAGGGATTTCATTTTCTTATCCCATCCAGAGGATGGCAGCTTTCCTGGCAATACTGCAGTGCTGCTTCTGGATGCGACCCAAGTAAAGTGACATTTGAGAGACATTACAGAGCTGAGAGGAACTATATTAATTATAATGAAAAGTCAAAGCTGTCTGCAGAGTATCTCAAACAACATCATGTAATTCGGTACTGTGTAAAACATGTCGGGGTTAAATTACACCCCAAATATAATCTTAAGCTCTGATCTTTGTTGTACATCTATTTTTAATTAAACAAAATAAAGCACACATCAGGAATAATGCTTTCATGAGAATATGAATATTCGGAGGGGAGATGTGAATCTGTTTAACCGGTGAGTATGCTAAAGCCTTTTTAATACCCTGATGCGAAGCCCATGGAAACAAATGGAAAGACTTCACATATTAGTCAGCCCAGGACCAGCCTAAATGGTCAATATCACACAAACTTCTGATTTTTGACACAAATTCTCTGGGTTTTTCTTTCCCCTCCTGCCTTGCAATAGCCATGTGCACACACAAATCTGTCCTTTCCTCTGACTCCAAGGTTGGTGCCTTTGGGCTGTTCACCATTCTTATGCACCTTCCCACTTAAGCATCTTTCATTTCACCACATCTTTCTTGGCTACATATTTTTTCAACCCTTCTTGTGTTTTTTTCACACCTGGCATGAGCATCTCTTCCTCAACTCTCTCTTGCCTCCAACTCTTTCCTCTTCCATGTTATTACTAGGAAAAAAATCTTCACATGAGCTCTTAAGAAAGGGTCTCTCACTCTGTACCTTCTTTGGCTACAAACCTGATTTTTAAGACTAAATTCTCATATCTAGCCACATCCCCATTTAAAAATTTTTCTCTACTACAACTCTTCCTCTTCTCTTTTTGCTCATCTGATGAATACATTTCCTGCAAATGCATTGCATCGTCAAGGCTCACTGTTACTCAAGGAGTATATTAAGCTGGAAAAGCTTCCAAATATATCAACTTTCTAAGTATGGATGTGACATCAGGTTTTTAGGCATTTGATCCAGTTTCTATTTGGGTTGTAATTTCTTTGGGACATACTCTGTGTCTTCATTTGCATTCTGTACATAAGACTTGATTTTTATTTTTTTTTTGGGTAAGCAAAATTACATAGCATTAAAGCTATATCATAGCTAGTAGAACCTGGAAAAGTTCAGTCTTTAGAAAGATTCCATTCAGCCCTAATTTAAGCAAATTAGACTGGATTTAATGAAATCCCTGACTAAATCCAGACTGATGTAATACTCAGATCTGTGAACACTGGGAGTTTTCCATTACGTAAATGAATCTAGAGAAATAATCTAGAGACACATTATGAACGAGAATACTTATATATATATATATATATATATATATATATATATATATATAAT
>NW_020799098.1:3699443-3705018 GCF_003259725.1 Athene cunicularia | reverse complement strand
TATATATATATATATATATATATATAATGTAATGCTAAAAACTATCTGATTGGATATACTTTTTTTGTACATGCATGTATGAGTAACCATAGCCTGGTACTTCCTGAGTTTTACTGCTTTTTCATTACAGTTATTCCTAAAAATGATTACTGCCTGGAAGCAGATAGAAATGCTGATTACTACACATTAGATATTTTATTTTGTATATTCAGGATTAAATATATTTTTTTATGAACATTATTTTTTAACTACCTCATTTTCAGGCTTTAGAGCAAGGACTGCCAAGAGTTCAAATTCAATCAATTTATTTGGGAGGTCACATGAGTAATTTGTATAAAACATTCTTATATTTCACGCAGACACTCAAAGACTGCTAAAAGCAGCAGTTCATCTCTTAGCTCCAATGCAATCACCAGCTGAATTAATGATTTCACAGCCTGGCCTTGATTCTTACTATTCAGTTTAGCACAGACAGGGTAAGGATCGTATATAATCTCTCCCCATATATAAGCATATACACAAGTTTATATATACTATATATACATAGAGAGGGATATATATATTCATGCTGACTGATATTTCTGTCCCAGCCATGCTATTCACTATTAGTCATGATAATCTTGAAGAATGCTTTGAATTACTTGCATTGCATTTACAACAATTTAATATTTTCAAGGAGTCAGTATTTATCAGCTCCCTTTGCAGCTCTTAGAATTAACTTTACCAGGGGAGCTAAGAGTGTGCCCACCCTGCTAAAAATACACAAGCAGTGAAGAGAGCAAGTCTTTAGGAGAAAGAGTCTTTAAGGACAGAGACAATAGTTCCTTTAGTTCCTCATTACTTATCTATTTTTAATTAATTTATGCTATTGTTTTGCCTTTTCCAAACATATAACCTTAAGGCCTAGCAGTGATTACTAGTCAAAATTTGGCAAAGAGCCCAAAGACATTTGCAATCTTATCAGATAATAATCCTGCCGCTAAAAGCAAGCATCCCTTTACTGGGATCTTTATATGGCTTTGCTAAAACATTTTTCTTTCTGACTTGTCAGCAGCCAAACTAACAAAACTTCAGTGACAAATGAACTACTTAATCCTCCAGGAAGGAATCCCAGCTTGTTTTTTAGAACAGTTTTCATTTTTATGGCTGAAAGATCAGACAAAGACACATTACCTTTCAAGGAAAGTGATGATGCAACCACAACGTTTGGAAAAGAATCTCATTCCACCTGAGGTTTTTTTTTTTGTCTTTTTGTTCGATTGCTTTTGGGGAAGAATGAAAATATATGCAGAATGTAATAAAAATCTGATCTACGATGGCGAGATTGCTCTAAATTTCTGAGAAGACATTTTCCTAATTCAGTAGGACAAAAAAATTACCTATGTTTTTAACTTTAAAAGGTAGAATCTGGAAAAAAAAAAAAAAAAGGAAAAAAACAAACAAACAAAAAAAAACAACCAAAAAAAAACCCCACGATATCTCCACAGATCTTAGGTGTCAATAATGACTTGATGCAATGACAGCAGGTGATTTAGTGTCTCACTTTCGTCTTGCCCATTGTCTCATGACCCTATGCCAGATGGAGGATTATCTGTTTCTGAATCTCAGACTTTTAAACAAAGTGAGTTTGCTTCAGTTCCTAGGTTTATATTCAAAGAAAGGCACAGAAAAAAGATTTGGTAAAGTCTTACTTGGTAAGAGATGTCTTTCTGTAAGGGAGACTTGACTAAGGCAGCTGATTTTCATAGATGAATAGAAAATGAAGCACGATATATCTGCAAAGTCATCTAATCCTTAAGAAAAGACAACAATATGTTCTTATTGACTTCAGCATAATATGTATTAATTCCATTACCAGGACATTATCTTTACCTATAAGCAAACTGGTCAAGGGACTTTTACTTATTATCATTACTGAGCTTGGAGTAATTCTGTATTTGTCTTGATCTTCTTAATCAAGACATTGTTGAACTTCAGCCTTAATCCTTCCTGGATTCGTCTCATTCTTCTCACCAAGTTACACACCACTGGAACTAACAGTTACATAATCATCTTCAACAATTTATCTTTCTTTTTTCATATCCATGCTTTTCAAACACCTACATACATATCACATCCTCCTTAGCTGCTCCAGATCCAATGTTTTAACTAATTCTTTATGACAGGATGTCAATGTCAAGTATTATTGAGCCTTAAACAAAGTCAGGGATTGCCAAATGTAATATTCAAGCACTGTTCCAACCATTACATAGCAAATAGTTGAGAGCGGATTACAGGGAGAGCTTGATTCTGCTGCACTTACATACATTGCTGGGAATAGCTTTTTAACCTCTTTTTTTTTTCTATAAATTTTCTTTCTGCTTCTTTATTCTAAAGGGTTCAATAGTCTATTACTGTAAGGCCTTATGTGAAAATTATGTTCAATTTTCATCATTGGAGCAGAAAAGTCTATAAAGCCAAGGCACAGCAAAGAAGTTTTTGACAAATAATGTGTGATCTACTTCCCGTTTCCTTCAGAAACATAACGGAAATGATATGATGGTGCAGTTCACAGGAATTTTTCATCGGCTCTTGGAAAATAAATATGAAGTTAAAAATTGTCTGTAAATTTTTAATTAAATGTACTTTAACAACCATTGTTAAGGTGGATGATTTATAAATGCATGCTATTACAGGAGCAGGAAAACAAAACAGCAAAAATAAAGAGGATTTATTTTTTAAATTGCTGTAATATATCACCAAACCATTTTTATAAATATATTTTAAGAAAATAATAACAAAAAATTAAGCCAGGCCACAGAAGTTGAAATCTGGCATAATTATTATTCTTCTGACAACTGCAAAACCACTATTTTCAATTTTTAATTCAGCTGAGTTGATGACAGATTTCTCTCCATCATCACTGATTTATGAGCTCATCTTGTCAACTTTTTCCCCCTTCCCACATTATTTACACAAGTCGAGGCATTTTTTTTTCCTCTCAGCACAAATGGCAAGATTTCAAGAAATACTATCAAATTGTGTAAATCTATAACTGCCTTTTGAAATTAAAGAGATTTTATCTGAATGCTATAGCTCAAGTACTATAACAGTAGGAAATAATGAGAAAGCAAAACTAACAAAGCACCACATGATGAGAGTCCGAATGTCTCAAATGTCTTTCTTTTTTCTTCTCTTTTTCTCACTCCAAAAGCCACAGTGCCTCCTACCATGAGCAGCTTCCCTGGGACTGTTCATTACGATCAAGTAGTTGACAACAAGTATGAGAAGCACATCTGAATCTAAAAATCCAGTCTTTCAAGATATGCAGGGGTTTGGGGTTTAGTTTGGGTTTTTGTTTTTTGTTAAGATGGAATCTGATAATTTAATCCTATTCTATTTTAATAAGAGGACTTTTATGAAAAGCAAATGAGTTTTTAGACCATTAATTAACACACTGCTACTAAGCATATGTATAAGAAAATGAACAATAACTCATCCATTATACTGTCGTTGTCAATTCAGAGGAGAGGAATGTGCAATAAGTATCTTACGTATTTATAAATGGTTAGCTGATAATGAAATATTTCACATTCCACAGTGAAAAGGAAGATATTAAAGTGTGACTCCAATACAAGTCAGAGATTTGAACTAACCGATTTGAATTAGAGAGTCTTAATAGATCTACATGGTGAGTGTTTTGGGATGTAAGGGAAAGAACTACCCAAAGAAGAGTGGCCATATAAAACAAACCTCAGAAGTTAAAGCAAACACAAGAGGAAAGAAGAATTCTGTCACAGATATTTTTGGGCTGGAATTTTTACAACTTCACTTTTTAGACAGTGAAATCTCACTGAATGTCTGTACTTTTTTTTTTTTTTTTTCCCCCAAAATCCCAGCATTTAACTACTCAGAATAAAACATATCACTCACTTCTTATCTGTCCTCCTGTTATCTTCTGCAATTTATAAAATCTTTTTGACTTCACACCTTCAATACGAAGGATAAGGGTTGGAAGACAGAGTGTAGACATGTAATTACAATACTTGTATTAGTAGATAGTATATGTCCTTGTATGAAGTTGTGAAACAATAGCAGGTAAAAGTGCCTTCCTGAATCTTTTGATTAGCTGAATAATCAAGATGTTGTTTCTTTGAATGACCTTTCCTGTTAGAATATAGCTTATTATCCGCTTCCCTACGTTGACTGTCCTCTAAATACTGTTCTATTGTAATTCCTTTCTTGACTCATGAGAATATATTGTCTCCTTTACTTTTATTTCTATTGAAATTGTCAGCATGTCCCACAATGCTAACTCTTTGACCTATTAGATCACGGTAATTGAATGCTTATCTTTTATTTAAATGATACTATTTAAAGTCTCATTTTAATATCGCTCTTATTTCATACTATGTACATTATATGCAAGTTTCTATAATCCTGACATTAGATGAAATTTCTTCAGAAATATCAGGGTCAGCTAATGCTTTCAATTCTCTTGTCAAGCATCATATTACTTCATTTAGCCTGAAATACATACAGGAATTTGTTAATTGTATTCGGATGTCCAGGTCTACAAAAACTTTGTCAGAAGATATCATGTAAGAGTTTCTTGGGTACATCCTCCAGTAACAGTGGCATGGAAAAGTCTAGTGTCTTTAAATAACAGTATTTGCAAGAAAAAGGATATTTGGTATGAATAATTACCAGAGGACCAAGTCCATCATTTGTATGTGCTTCCTTTTGCTCTTGGTCCTAGAGAGACAATTTAGTTTACCTGTCTCAAATTCTGGGGAAAAATAAAAATAAATAATTAAAAAGTGCAAGTAGTTTTTGTTGATGTAATTTATGGAGCTACTTTAGAAAAAAAAACATATAATGTCAGCAAAGGGAACTATTTTTATCACAGTATATTGTTTATCAACCCTTCACGGTCATCAAATTTAGTGCACCTATAAAATGCAAGGCAGCTGCAGAGGATGAACCAGCAGTTTAAAAATAATAAAGAGCCAAAAATTATCCAATTCCCTGTCTCCCCGATCCGCTGATATTGTTAGTTCGGCACAGAAGTGATGTGTATATACAGTATTTACAAAAAATTGTCAGAGTTTTAAAATTAGACAATTTTAGGAAGCAATTTAAGCAATTAGGAGAGTGAGTGACTGTCCAGAGATACAAGCTGAGTTAATGTCCTCAAAAATACTTTGAATGTTTTGAATTAAGCAGTGAAGTTCTTATAAGCCTGAGGTAGGATTAAGCCCACAGAATTCCACAAAAGTATGTTGGTGTCCAGCCATAGACAGATCAGATCTAAAGGGCCAAATTCACGCTTATTGTGCCCTGCTCGATTTCATTAACTGCTGAGGAGCTGTGCTGGTTTCCAACAGAGTAATACAGAAAACTGATGCAGAATGGAAAACTGCTAATGACCCAACCCCCCAATACTTTATAAAAATAATATTATGGGCATTTTTTTTTTTTTTTTTATCCTGATGGCACATGCAACAATTAATCATTGTGCCCACCCTCCAATTTACTGGGGAAAAAAAGATATTACTGGAAAAAACCTCTCACTTTTTTTTTTTTTTCCCCGCCC
>NW_020799098.1:3689995-3699393 GCF_003259725.1 Athene cunicularia | reverse complement strand
TTTTTTTTTTTTTTTTTTTTTTTTTTAAAAGCATATCAAAGCGATAAAACCTATTTAAACCTGACAGAAAATATAGCAGACATAAAGCACTTTGGTACAATCGTGTACAGTTAACTCTTCTCCTCACATCTTCCCTTTGGCTGTAAGTGGGATTTCTACATACTGGTACTTATTATCCCTGCCTTTCAGAGGCTTTAGATGTCTCTTTTCACATTTTGCAAAGAGAAATTTGTTTTCGGCTCTGAGGGTCACTCGAAGATCAAAAAACCATTGTTGATAATCAAAAGCCTGAAGTTTTTTGTGTCTGGGGATCTTTGACTTCAAAATACCTACATGAAAATCAGTGAAAAAGAAACAGCATAGAATTTCACTGGAATTTGACAGGTAGTTCATCCAGGCAACCTTGTCCAGTTACAGTACAGATAGAAACAGTGTTAAGCAGAAATATTATCAATTTTTGAGTGCCAAATTTACACATACGTAAGTTTTGGTCCTATCATTGCTGAGTTATCAAGTCATCTAGATCTATCAAAAACACTACATTTCTCCCCGTCTTCCACACCACAAGACAAGGAAGTTTTTGCTGTTAAGGAAATATTTTCCTTATATATCAAACTATTTCAGTTAATAGTACATATCAACAAGTGGACATAACAAATGAAAAAAAAAAAAAAATCCCAACGTGAGGGGTTGGAATCTGGGATGTTCAAGATGAAACTTGGTCTATGTAGGAAAGGGCTGCTGTAAGTTGGTGGTTGATGTCAGAATGGGACAGGTTTCTATAAATCAGGGAGCCTTTTCCTGCTCCCTACTTTCTAATCTTGGGGTCTTATAATGGGTTCAAAAGGAATATTTTATACAAGCTTTACAGTATGCTCAACAGTACCATAGATGTGGATGCTAGATAGCAAATGCTCTACGTGAGAATGCAGAACAGTCTCTGCTACAGTCCTGTTCCACTACGCTGATAACTTCTGCAAAACTTCACACTCCTCATATTTGTTTTTTTTTGTGGTGGGGTTTTTTTTGGTGTTTGTGTTTTGTTTTTTTTTTTTTTTCCAGAAAGATGTTTCCACTTCTTTCTATGGAATAAGTAGTTCCATTAAGAACACGAATATCAGCAACAAAATGAAACAAAACCAGAAAATAAGCATAACACAGCTCAGCATTTATAGCTGAAAGCAACCTGCATGTGGGAACCAGCAGGAGACACAACGCCAAAGTCCTCTGAATATAACAACCATAGACTTGAAGATAATTGAAATCACAACTGTGAGGAAAAAGAGGTGGCTCCTTCACATTTTTGCAGAGCTATGAAATATTCTGTAGGTTCTAAGATTCCCTGAGCTATTCAGAGTTAGCGCTTACTAAGTCACGTGCAGGGGAATACCCATCTGAAATTCAAATTAATGAATTACTTTATTTCACTCATTAAGATGGGCAGGATAGTTATGGCACAAACCCATTATACTCAGCTAGCCTTGTTATTTACTTTTTCTAGACCCATCCATGATACTCTGTCTCTCAAGCTAACAGATGACAATAGAGCTCGTCTAGGAAGATAAATTGATCTACAGACACACGTTCTTTCCATGCTAATCATCTCCCTCAAAATGACACATAAACAACAGCGCCGAGAACTCCTACATAAATCACACAACTCAATAATTTTCCCACCTGCATATTTTTCTAGCGTTATCTTAAAAGATGCTGTGATCTTTCATAACAGAAAAAGGAAGTTCTTTGTCTCTGTAAATTATTTGCAAACAGAAAATAGACGGCATAGATAGCCTAAAGTCAATGTTTGGTTTGTTTTGGTTTTGTTGGGTTTTGTGTGTGTGTGTGGTTTGTTTTTTTGGGGTTTTGGTTTTTTTGTTTTTTTTTGTTTTTTTTTTTTTTTAAATTAGAGAACTCTGATTCATCAATATTTTACAGTTTTGTCAAGACTTGTCTTCACTCTTCTGAATGCACTCTCTGGAAGGAGGAAGACAAGACAGAAAATCATTCAGACAGACAAAAGGCAGAATAAATAATTCCTCTCTATGTGGACCAATGAATCTTTAATTGTGTACACAAACTGAAAACTGCAATGGGAGACACCATTTCCACACTCTTACTGTCCTGGTAATTGTTTTGATTGCCAGATTTAAATTCCTGTATTCTGGTACACCAAAGTCTGCATTTCCCACATCCCTCAGTTATCCCGTGTTAAAAAAGTAGTAAGGGTCTGTGTTTCAAAACACCTTTTGCATTCCATAAGAAGGCTTCATGGGATAAGAAATGGCTTTTTACCCTCATCGTTAGCAATTTGTTCTGGTGCACAGCCACACACACACATATATGTGTATCTACACGCAGACAACAAAGGCACCGTGAAAATGAAAGACATAAATGAAACCCACAAAGATCAACGTATGAAATAATTATTTGATTAAAAAAGATTGTTTTCATGATTAGAAATAGCACTCTATTAATATCAATTTAAGCCTAGATAACTGCAATGCTTAATTATTAGATTAATCAAGCAGCAAGCTCTTCTTGGATCCTTTCAGTAAACTATTTCAGATCATCAAGGCTGAGATCTCTCATGGCTGAGATGTTGGGACAGCAAATCATGCAGACAGTTGGAGTTTTCTTCTCCTACATTCTTTCCTCAAGACCGAAAATATGCGTTTTGGGAACATGGGGAGAAGAGCACAGTGGGAGAAAATTTTGGGAAAAGCAGACTGGAGAACTGTACAAGTACAATACTATGCAGTAATGAATAAAACTTCCTCTTTGTTTTTAGTTTGTTGTTGTTGGTTGTTTTTTTGGTTGGTTGGTTGGTTGGTTGTTGTTGTTTAGTAAGGTGCATGCATTTTGCAATCCGGACATTTTAACTTAAAAACAAACATTAAAAGAAAAAGCTTGCAGATAGTACCTGAACTGACATTATGGTAACCAAATCAGAATCTGATGTAAATGATTTAAAAAACTCTTTAACGGTCTTCCAGCCTACACATCTCTTTTCCATTTAACTCTGCTTGGTGCCGGGTACCAAAGGGATTATGCTTTTGCGCCTGTTAGAAATAATTGATTTAGGATGAGCAAAAGTTTAATTCTAAGCATAGCAGTGATAACCAGATGGGGATGCAGTCCTCAGAGAAATGCATACCTTCTCTACGAATAAACAGTGGTTTAGGGAAAATTAAACCTGGATGCTGATTCTGAAGGCTGCCGAGAAAGATGCTGAGACATGGAAGCGATACATCAGTGATAGCAATGTAATTCTTAATACGAATTGTAAAAATCTAAAGATTGTACTGAAGGTCACAGTGGGAAGAACTCTGCCCATACTCAGAAGGCTTTCCAAACTGTTTAACTAAGCCTTAATAAAGCAGAGACAATGACTAGCCATGTTTAGGCTAAGCTGCACAATAAACAGTTAGAAGAATAGAAAATTCAATATTAAGTGTACGGTCTGACAACCACACACTCCCAATAGTTTACTGGTGCAGACCACAGAGACCATCACTGAACATGCTGATAAAGACTGAGTGTTGTTGAAGCAGATGCACAGTTACTTTCATCCTCCCTCCACCTACACTCAGGTTTTCTTTCCCATTCTCACTACCCCTAAGTCTTTAGTGGTTCTTTCCTCACCCCTTAATTCCATATAAATATTTTCCTGTGGCTGCTCTAAAAAAAGGTATAATTGAAAAATCGAGCAAGCTAACCAATCTAAACACTAATTTTAGCCATTCTATTTGCAAGGCAGGCATTTTTTTTTTACCCACGCTGACTTACCCAGTGTAACTGTTAAATGCTCCATGGCAGAGGCTGTCTCACACCCTGACTCTGCTTATTGCTTGCTGCAAAATGATGCTTCATCTCAAACTGTCTCCTGGTGGTTTTGTACCAAATAAGTAGCAATAATAGCTGGAAATAAATTAACCTATTAGCATTGATTGAATGGAGAAAGATATAATCGAATTAGAAAGAGATTTAAAACCTCCCAGTAAGTCAGAAGAATCAAAAAGAAAAATCATTAGTAAAATTTCTGGAAAGACTCACAGTTTTTATAAAAAGAGTTTGATATACCTTTTTGCTTCAGAAAGCTCATAACAAAGTTATATTCTACAATGTGTTTTTAGTAATGATTAAGTATCTAAAATGAATGTGATTTTTTTTTTTTTAATGTAGAGGAAGCTATTTATAAATGAAATAATTAGAGACTACTGATCTAAGAAATTTATTTCAAATAAACTCAGGTTTAAAGGCTAAATTGAGCTTCCTACAGTAAAGTTACAGAGTGTTAGGAACTCTATAAAAAAAAAAAAAAAAAAAAAAAAAAAAACTTCTATCATCATTAAAAAAATCATGACATTCAGTCCATAAGCTACAAAGACCGTTCTGAAAATTAAAAGGAAAAGAGGTTTTTAAAGAAATGACATGACCTCCAGTTCTTTACCACTGAACAGAAGTTAAATTAGATGCTCCTAATACCCAGATAACACACAAAAAAATACTTACTGAAACCATTTACAAGAACTCTAGAAGAATTTAATTCCATAAAATTTTGGAACTCTAAAAGTTTGGATGATAATATAGCATGCTTATCAGAAACAACATACTTTTAGAAACTCATTGAAAGCTATAACTTAACTGCAGAAGACACCAACTTTTTGGTATCTGTGACCTTCAGTAACTCAATCAATAAAACATCATAAACACACACAAAAATTTCCCGCCTATTATCAGTAAGAAATAATGGTAAGCACCAGGTGTGGTAATTTACAACCTTCATGCTGTCTGAGGATAGATTGCAAACTGTCATCCTATCAAGATCATTTCCTACTGAAGTATTGGTGCATCAAAGCTTGAAATCAAATACCGGTCCCGTGGTCAACACACCATTTTTCTTTCTAGCATATCGTTTGGTCGGACTGTCGAAATGTGATCTTGAAAATTGGAAAACCCTGAGTAGTAGATTATTCCACACCTTTGCCAACTGGATGGGTACTAGAGCAGCTGGATGGAAAGCTTAACTATTTAACCCAGTTTAATGTGACAGTGAAAGCAGGTTGACATCCCTCAGCCATATATAAGTGTTTAGCCTGAACTGGATGTCTTTACAACTCTGTTTTCTAAATATGCAGTAGTAACAACATGTAATAAAAATGTTAATGAGGTAAATTAAGTGCAAGAAGCTCAATGATGCTGATAATATCATAACTCTGTGTCAGCTATCTTGTACATAACGTTCACATTAAGTTGAAGGAAGGAGGCAGTGTAAGCTGTTCTCTGTATTGAGCGTGACAGGTTTTGAAACCTAAACAATCTTCTCAGATAATTAATTCACAACAGAAAGTCAAGAAGAAGATATTTTTCAGTGGTATAGAATATCTTTTGTTCAGCTTTTAAGTTTCCGTTTGGTTTAGGCCTATTAAAATAAGAAAGTCAAACTTGTAATATATCAAAATACATGCCAAATAGAGAACAGACTGGATATGTGCTGGTGATAGTAATCTGGTTTCTTTCTTACCCTCTGCTTCTCATGTATTTTCAGAGGAGCTGGAGTGTGCTTGAATTGCCAGGTACCTAAATTGTAGGATACAGCAAGACTCCTCTCATTGACATAATTCTCCTATTGGTAAAATCCTAGAGGAGCAAAATGACAGGCAGAAACTCCACATCCCGCTGCTGACTCCTCTGCGTCTTTGCCCAAGCTTACACAGGCCCAAAGGAATATATGAATACTGAAAAGCTTCAAATGCCGACTGTAAAGTTTAAGGTAAGCTGCCTCTGATTTCTAGAAACGCAGAGCACCTCAGTGGTCCCAAATGACTGACTGACGTTATCTGAAATTGGAAAATCAAAATCACACACACACACACAAAAAAAAAAAAAAAAAAAAAAAGGGGGGAAAAAAAAAGAAAGGAGGGGAAAAAAACAGGAAAAAAAGAAAAAAGGAGGGGAAAAAGACAGAAAAAAATATAATAAAAGAATGGCGCTGAAAACATTCACTCCTACTGATAATATTGGCCATGAACTCTGCCTCCATTCAGTATACTGTAGGTATTTCTGCCATTTCAGAGCAAGCATCAGTTTCACTAGAAAGAAGCAAAATTTCCATTTTATAGCAATAAACTGCAAATTCCTTCTTTCCAGCTTTACTCTAAAATATGCATTATTGATAATTTAAGCACTCTACACCTTGCACTGGGTAATTTCTTGATTGTAGAGCTAGCCTGGTTCATTACCAACATAAATACTGGCGTACATGCTGTAAGTATATAACTAGTACATACTGAAATGTTGTATCCACAGTTAAATTGCAATTATATGCATCCCAGTGTGTGTGTCTATACATATTATTTTTTATTGTCTCTTTCATATCCTAGACACTTGCAACACTTGTTCCTTCCTTTGAGCTTTACACATGTCACTGCACCCTATTTTTTTTCTGTTTGCATTGTTCCCATTCCATTCACACACACATTTCCTGACCTGTGGGGCCACAGGTTTATCGGGACAGAGTTCAGCACAAAGACATAGTATTGACTGCCATCACATTTTAATTTCTTTCCTTTCAAGTGCACTCAAGTAAGTTCTCAAGTAGGAATTAATTCTGGTTTATTTTTTCATGGTTGGATGAGACTTGACTTCACGTTGATGAGTTTTCTCCACCAGACAGCAGCCTACAATGTCTCTGAATTGCCTTTATGTCTAGTTTTATTTCACTTTCTTGCACCAAATTTTTCTATACCTGCCTGGCTCTAACATCAGCCCCTCTTTTCCTACCATACTATTATACTTCTATAATTCTCTACTGTACTTACATCTGCTCTGCTGTCCAAGGTCTGTAGTTGCTGCATATGGTTTCTGACTCATCACAGCCTCAGCTGCTGTCTTTCCCAATATATGTGACTTTTTGAGGGCTGAACCATCAGCTCATTGCCCAGCTCCGTTTCTTGTCTCCTTTGCTGTATTAAGCTGCCAACACAACCTCATTATCTCTTAGTAGATTCCGTCTCCTTTTTGTCACTTCAGTTTTCTATATTTCTGTTATTCTGGGTCCATCCTTAAGGATATTCAAAACTTGAGCAACCTGATCTAACACGGCAGTGGCTCAGACCAGAGACCTCCATGGGTTCCTTCCAACCCAACTGCTCTGTGACTGCGTATCTCGCTATGCAATGGACAACTAACCAGAAAGCAGAATCTGGGTTGTCCAGCCTGTCTCAGTGCTGGGTATTATCCCCAAAATTTGTACAGCACCACCCAACTTTGCTCTATATATTCTTGACTTGCTTTCTTTTGTATTGAAGTCTTGCTTACTTTTTTTTCCTTTGCCACCAATGTCTTTTGTTACTTTGTGGATATCATGATGAAGTCAGCCTGCACTCAAATTCCATGTATAGCTCTCTGTCCTTGCTATTTGGAGGCATTTCATTTGCTCAGATCTGCTTTTCTCAGCAAATGATTCACAATTCCCATGAACACTCTTGCTTCTAATTAGAGATTCGTTAACATTTTCAAGGCTATTCCCAGATATCACAGTTCTAACACTGCAGTGTCTACTCTTTCACTTTTTTATTCCATGCAAGAGAAAATGTAGAGAGCTCATGAACAATGACCTCAACCCATTGAGGGCAAGAGTCATCAAAACCATATCATTACTTATATTAGTGCCTTTGTAATTTCTCATCCTGTTTTCTCCCTGAAATAGGGTAGAAAATCCTTAATTCTGAACTTGTCATTTCTGTTGCCTCTACACATGTTGGTGGCATGACCAGTGACCCTGTTAGCAATACTTACGGAATGTGCTTGTTGATCACACTTACTTCCACATTTTAGGATTCACCAGACAGACAGTGATGACTTGCTCTAGTTTGTTCAAGTAACAACATTTAAGAGACTCCACACCAGTACAATGGAACTCTTGCTGCATAACAGGACACTGGCAGATATTCTGCAACTGAAGACTGCCTTCAAGACTGACTTTCCTTTGTCCCCTCCAAACATTTATTTCCTACACCTGACTATGTCTCCAGCTTTAAGATACACCGCTGTGAATGCGTAATTTAAAAGATGTAAAGAGTTTGTACAAGAACGTTGGTGAGCAGAGATTCACAAATACATTTAGCTTTAGAATATATGTACTAAGAAAAAAATATCTCTTTTGGGGAACACCCTTCTTTTTTAATGTGGCTGTCTTCATTGATCAAGGTTTTAAGCCAGTCCCATAAACAATTTCATTGAGAAGCACAACTGGTGGGCAGCTCTATGCAGCACGAGGGTGAAAACAAGCAACCAACTGAAATTCTTGAATTACATTTTTTTTACCACAAAAAGAGTAACGTGAAGCTTTCCCCTAAAGGAAATTCTTATGTAAAGCACAGCAGATTACCAGCACAACCCCAGCTGCTCTTTTATTAAAACATATATCTGCAGTTTCAGAAATTAGAACCACACAGAACTCTCCTGAAATGGTTGTCATTAATATGATGCTATCAAGGATGTAATCTCAGAACCATATGGTCTGATCAAAACCCTCCACACATCTGAGAAGAGTGTTACTGATTTTTATGGGACTTATTGTAATAGTTTTTTTGTTTTGGTTTTGGTTTTGGTTTTTTCTGGAGGAAGATACACTAAATTCTTCTGTAACTTGTAAGTTAAAAGCATGTCTTGAACAACTGCATTAGAAAAAAAAACCAAAAAACAAACGACTATCTGCTGATTTATCTCACTTTAATTTCATCTAGATCATCCAGCATCTGATTAACTGCATCATACTTTTTTTCCATGACATTTTCCTAGCACCCCAAAATGATCAAGAAGGCAAACTCTGTAATGGAGTTGGCCACGTTCACTGAGTATCAAGTTGTAGTCTTTATACTTAGGTTAATAATATTTCTTTTCCACAAAAATATGCAGCAGCAATGGAAAAATCACAACTGAACACCACAGTTTTCTTTGCATCAACAAGAAAATATAACAGAAAATCAGAGCAATAAAAGTGGAGCTCAGCCACATGGTAAAGTAGTTTAAGAATATTTCTGGAGTAGTCAAGTGAAGTTAAATCCTCCCTACTGAAGTTAAAAAATTAAAACTACGATTGCAGAACATTCCTGACTTAAATGCACTCCTGAGGATACTTCAGCTTTAAGTAAGACTCTCAAGACAAGAATATAATTTTATCGACAAAAAAAACACTAAATTTTTTTTATTTCCAATTATGATGAAATATGGAGAAAGCAGAAAAAATAGGAAAATATATTTTTAAAAAAACTATATATACTTGGGACTTAAAAATAAGATCCAACATCTGTTTTCATTTGTTTGGGTTTTTTGTCTGTTTTTTTTGGGGGGAGTGGTTTGGTTGGGGTTTTGTTTTTTGGTTTTTTTTTTTT
>NW_020799098.1:3663975-3689945 GCF_003259725.1 Athene cunicularia | reverse complement strand
CCCCCTGCCCTGGGCAGCCCATTCCAACGCCCAACAGCCCCTTCTGCACAGAAATCCTTCCTCAGAGCCAGCCTGACCCTGCCCTGGGCAGCTTGAGGCCATTCCCTCGGGGCCTGGCGCTGGGGCCTTGGCTCCAGAGACTCATCCCCCCTCTCTGCCCCCTCCTGGCAGGGAGTTGCCGAGGGCCAGGAGGTCTCCCCTCAGCCTCCTCTTCTCCAGACTGAACCCCCCCAGTTCCCCCAGCCGCTCCCCAGCAGACCTGTGCTCCAGACCCTGCCTCAGCTTTGTTTTGTATTCAAGAATACTCTTCAGTCTTACTGCATTATTTGTTAAGAACTGATGTGTGAGTAGTGGGGTTCTAATACATGTTAATGCATTTATATTTCTGTATACACACATAATAATTTGTATTTAACTATACTAAGTTACTGACTACATCATAGCAATGTTACAACATGTTTATACTCCTAGGCCCATAAGCTACCATTTTTAAAATTAATGATTTTAAATACTGCAAAATTAATAGTTATCTTCTTTTGCACAGTGTTCATGCTACACAATGGACACTGGATTTGCAGGATTTAAAAGTCGATATAACTCTTTTGTGATTAATTTGCTCCTCTAACTTACACATTGCTTTAATGCATGGCACACACTATATGATTAAACTGGGAGGTATGTTGAGTTGTGCTTTACACAGCTGGTAGGCACTTAGAAAACAAAAACATGGAAATAAAATCCAAATTTTAAAAAAATATTATGGGCAAAATTTAAACATGAAATCTCCAGGCTGAAATGTGAATATTGGTAAAGAGTGAAGAAGCCCAGATAACAAAGATGGAAAATATTCTACAATGTTAAGTAGAATTTTCCCTTCCACTGGATAAGGACCAGTCGTGTCAATGGGAAATGGTGTAACTCCAGACAGAGTCACATCAGGTGCTTCAACGCTTCAGCTAATGTTGGTGCAGACAGGAGAAGGCAAGACCCCTCCCTACTCCTGTGACACAAGAACATCTGCTGACACACTCTCGGATTAGTACAATTTATTATGACCACATAATCTGCAGCTATATTTTTTTCTGTGTTTTTTCATAAAAGAGCCCAAATGGAAACTTTTCCAATGTTTCCAACTTCCAAATGAAATATGCATTTCATTTTCATGGCCTATGTCAACAACGTGAATCTCTGTAGAGATTTTATTTCTTATTTTTTGTAACTTCATCCAGGTAATCAGACAATGTTTAACTCAATGGAAAATGTTTCCTTTATTATTAATAAAGATGGTGCTGCCGGGGTTGCTTCCCATGCGGGTCTCTATTGTATCTCTATTTCTACAGTTTCTCTGTACATTTTGCTAGCAACAACTTCCTTCATTTCAGTCTTTGTATTAAGAATGCCCATAAAATATTGGTGTGTTGAACAAATAATGCAGTGTCACACCATCTATTTATACTTCAATTTTCATGTGCTAAATTTGCAAATAAGTTTTCAAATGGCTTCTCTCAATACTCACTTAGAGAAAAGCTTTACATAGCCCACAGATACCTAGCATTTGAATCAGCTTAAATTCCCAGTATTATGGAAAGCTTTTCCTCCTCACCTCCCATGTACACTTATTTGTATTATTTCCATATAAGCAGTGCTTTACAAAAGATGCGGTATTTAGGCTGTTGAAAGCACTTGCCTTTGAACGAAATAACACTGTTACCTGTGATTTCAGTCCGAGCAGCCAAATCAGTCAGTCTTAAAAGCCACATTTTTTTTTCTGACAACGGCCCTGCACAAACCCCTCAGGATGGGCAATCCCCATCCTAATTAATCGCTGGTCTTGTACCATTCTTCTCTTTCCCATTCAATCCATTCACTATTAGCATTAACCAGAAACATCACAACTTACTAAATATTTTGCCATTTCCCAGGCAAAACCTGCAAAATTCAAGTGATTCCCTCTGATCTTTGAGGGACATTTGGAAATTTGAGGTGTGAAGCCCACGGACAGTCTCCAAAGAGATTGCGAGAGCACACAGGAATCTGTAACGAATTGAAGCAAACTGGTAAAAATTCAAATTGTGAGATAAGTCTAATGCTCCCAGATGAAAGTGGAAGGAAAGATTTATTCTGTGTTCAGCTTGGCTTTTTATGCCCTGTCCCTCAAGTTCAGAAGGATTCACATCAGGTTCATGATTGAGACCAAGTATTTTTGATATGAAGCTGTACATCCCCCCAAAAAAAGTGTGTCTAGCACTAAATACTATGGATTGGCTGTAAAATGGAGGAGAAGGTGCAACTTGAAAAATAGTTTTAATGAATAAATGTTTTCACAAACCCTCACGTGAACCATGATATTTTAACAAGCCGCACCAAGGCCACAGACCGGGTGATGGGTTTTTCTAACACGGAGAATAAAAGATAGAGCTTTAGCAGAACAGAATATTATATCAGGGTGAGACATTAATCTTCCATGATGAAGACCTGCCTGTTGATTTTCCAGACACATTGTAAACTGTCCACCAACGTAATTATCAAGGTGTAAGAATTATTTACACTCTCTTCATTTTTGAACCCAAATCTTTCATTGATAAGGGTAAGACTGGAGCAGACACCTAGGGCAACAGGCTACCAAAAAAAGAAGAGGAGGAGTAAGAGTTATTTTTGTAATTAAGAAATATTTGTGTATTTAAACGGTTGAAATCCATGTGTGTAATTAGAGGAGGAATCTAATAGAGTTTCTGATTTCTCATGAACACTTTCCACATCCAATGGTGGGGTAAAACTGCAAAATTTCTGCCTTGCACTGAAGGGACTCCTGTCAGCATTGTAACTATCCTCAAAGTTCTACCAGCGGCGGCCATATAAATAGTTCAAACAGTCATTACTTGTGGGGTTTAGTCTGTATAATTAGAGCTAGATAATGGCAGATTATCCACAGACCTCCGCACTCCCGCTCACATGAAAATGCCCGTTTTATCTTTGTACATAAATACACAGCAACGTTTGCAAAGTTTCCAAATTATTTCATTTTCTTGGGAGAGAGAGAGAGACTGTAATTGGGTGGGCTGTGCAAGCTCATTCTTCCTTCTGCTAGTTAAGTCACGGACGTTCATCTTTCGACAAAGAGCCCAAATTGTTCCCGTCTGTGCCGTATGTTTTGTTGTCTCATTTTAACTGACCTATCAGACCATAAAGAGCGAAACGAGGCCTTCACATCTCTTAATTGGTGTCATTAGGAGTCCCTTCTCATTTACTGTGAAAAGGACTAACATCTAGAGAAGAACTGGAAAAGCCTTATGTGAGACCTCTCAGATTTGAAGTCAGGGGTGACACTGGTTAAATATAATTCTTCATTAAAGGATAGAAAGTAGCTGGTACTGGCTTTTTGAGTATATAGACATAACTTATTAAAGTTCAAACAAATAAATAAAGTTTCTCTTGTGGTTTGCTTTGTCCTGCATTACTCCCCTCTTAGAGCAGGCTTATGGTTCTCTGTGAAGGAGAGAAGCAGACTTACATTCACGTGACTGCAGTTTCACCTCGAATAAAATACGTTATTTCCAATACACCTGCTGCCAGAAAACATATATCAGCTGAATGCTCTGAAACTTCAATTAACAAATGACCTGTAGGCAGCGTTGCCTCGCCGTGGTCCGTGAACACACATAAAGTAGAGTATTAAACCACTGTTATATTAAACAGCTTCACAGAGCACTGAACACCAGAAGACACCCTGTTCTTTTTCTACCTTCACAAAAGACTGTTCCTTTACCAATCCTGCGTGATACAAACTGTTCTTAGCAAGATACTCCGATCGCAAAACACAGCGCTGACGCAAACCGATGGACGACACCGAAGGACGTTAATGCAGCTGTGATCCCCTCCCTTGAGGGATCCGTCTCTATGTATTTAATAAGGATATTATATGGCACGAATATACAGTAATAAAGTCATCGCTACTTGCCTGGCCTTATTAGTAAGATAAACTCATGCTGGCTGAATGGAGGCAGTTCAAAGGATACAGCAGTAACGTGCGGGAGGGTTGAAAGGTGCCTGGAGCCCCGGCTGCTGCGGCCAGAGCCCGCGGCTGGATGTACACGGCGACGTGGTGGCCAAGCTGTGCAGCCAAAAGGGATACCAGAGCAAAGAACAGGCTGACAGATATTTGGTGGTAGCACTGACAAGGCCTAAATGTAAGATAAATTGCCTACCGCCGTGCACATTTTTAAACATTCTGGCTTAGACTTGCTTTACCAATTTTAGCATCTACGCTGGGGGAACAAAACAGCAGCTAGAAAATCCTGTAATGAATTTAAGCACCTAATTAAATTATACCATGTAACAATTCTGTTGGACTTTCCAGGGCTGATATCTGTTAATCAGACAGTTTATGGAGTTCCTTCGTAGAAACATATCATAGCTCAACAATTATTCAGTAACTCTCATTCCACAGGTGATGGGATCTGTCTCTAATGCCTTTCAGAAGCTTATCAGGACCTTGCTTCCCGACTCTCTCAGTAGTTTTTCTAATTTAGAACAAGCAACATGATCATTTCTGGCAATGTTTGCAAAAGAGAAGCTTTCTCTTTACTGCTAATGATGAAAATAATAAAAACAATCTAGGGTTTAATTTGCCCTCCACACAAAAAAAATTTGCAGTGTCAGAAATTGTATTCACTCAGTTACCAGCAGAATTTCACTCCCAGTTAATAAAGGCACTTGTGTAATATAATCAGTGAAATAAACAAGTTGCGGCACTTCTGTATTTCTTTTCATCCAGGGCCATGGTTTATCACCTTCCAGACTCTTCCTTGCTAAGGGTCTTTGTGTTTCAGTAATCATCTGATGACCAGAAATGCAATGAAAACATAAATATCAAGGCGATTTCTGTTCTCTGTGGTCTCATCAACTTTCTTACCCCTTCATCATCCTGCAAACTTGCCAAGAATCGGTGGGTAGCTGCGCCACCGGGTCAGATAGCACCTTTCAGCACCTAGATCCTACACTCAGAAATAAGTAAAGGTACATGAGGGGTCATCTAGGCCAAGGGCTGCTTCTGCAGAAAGACTAGAAAACAGGGAGATCTGAAAAATACCATGTTTGTGTGGTTCACACCTTGATTTTCTAATAGGCAACTTCAGTGGATTCATTATCCCTTATCAGAGCTATTGAAAACAATAACAGAAAAGAACAGTCCCAAATGTGAATGTCCTTTCCATTAACCAGGCTGGGAGTTGGCTGTTATCATAGGAAGGTATCTAAATTTATACAGCTGAGGCCAGTAGGAGTAAATGTCACGCTTTACAGGAAATTTAACACCAAGATACACTAGGAGAAAAAAAAAAAAAAAAAATTAATTTTAAAATATTTTTTCCACTTCATTGATTAAAAACGCCTTGCTATAGAAGGATCCAGCATGATACCAGCAGCAATCAGTAGCTCAGAAAAATTTACTAGTCTTATCCCTAGTCATAATTGCTGCTCTGAACATGTTTTCAGCATGTCTCTTACGTAGTACACCTGCACTTATGGACTGCTTGCTGCAAAAATTGCAGTCCTGCTCCCATTCACGTCAATGAAACACGATTTGGAAAAAAAAAAAACAAAAAAAACAAAACAAAACAAAACAAAACAAAACAAAAACAACACACCTCAATTCTACACCAAAACCTAGAAGAAGAGAGAAAACATTAACTTTCTATCAATTTTATTGGATTTGTTTTAATGACAGTTGTTAATTAATCTCTGGAGGGAGGCAGGTTAATATTAGCAGGGTTCATACATTCACATACGGACCCAAAAAATGGTTCCACTGAATAGGTGTAAGTAGCACTGGGGTACTGAAAATCCACGTGCCTTCCCTGATACATTTTATAACATTCGGTTGTAATATTTTGGATATTTATTTTGATGAATTGATTGAAAAGCCTGCATATGGATAGACTCATCACAGATATCTTGCAGACTTCAGATTAAATTTAAATAGTGTGTCCTTCTGATCCACTTTAATTTTCAGTTTTACCCCTCTCTATAGGAGGAAAAAAATCTGACTCTACCTATGATTGTTGATAGAGATCTATTTACAAGATTCAATACTTGGCCACTGGAGCTAAACAAATTCAGAATACCAATAAACTGTTAAGTGAGAATAACAAACCCAGAGGAAAACTGATCAAAGCTCAGTGAAATCTTAAGATCAAAGCTACATGGAAAGGGTTCATCTCAACTAATTTGAGCTAGTTAAAGTACAAGGCCAAGTCTAAACCAGAGAACAGGCAGTGGGAATACACAAGACCCCCAGCGGGCAGCTGATTTTATTATGTTTTAAGCAACTGAACATGTGGGATGAACCTTTCTTAAAAGATACCTCTCTTTTTTTTTTTTTTTTTTTTCTTTTTTTTCCACTTGGGAAAGCTGAGACTATATGACTATTTTTTGAGAGATGAAGCGAGATACATTATTCATCACCTTTCAAAGAAGCATGGGTTTAATCATCAGACCTAATGCAGGTGGAAATTTATGTCATATGTTATGCCAAAGGTCAGATTACACATAATCAGAATGGCCCTTTTGACTTTAAAATCTATAATGGTTATAGATTAGGAACAGCTCCCTTGAAGGCAATGCAGTTACATGGATGGGGAATTGATGTGAGATGAAAGTCATTCATGACAACTCTGTTATATTTCTTTTCAATAATGGATGTCCATAAAGAAAGCTTGGTTCATTTTTAAATGACTGAACTTTTTGAAGCGATCTGCTAATGGCTCCTCTGACATTGACAAAATCTGAACAACATTTATCAGGTACATAAAGCTGAGAACACGGTCTGTACCTTGCATCAGAGGAATTTATCCTAAACCATCCCATACTTGCTGGCATCTTTAAAAAAAAATGGCTTTTTTTACCCAAAAAATATTAATACTGTCTCAAAAGACAGATGATATAAAATTCTTCCATTGCCCAACAAACCATTATATTTTATCTGTATAGAATATTGGTTTTTGACTTGTGTCTGGAAATAATGCAAACAAGCACTTTAATAAACATAATAACTCAGTTGAGTGTGTGGAGGGAAAGCTGAATAACCTCAGATTTACATCCTTTTTAGAGATTGTCTGACAATGTTGTAATATTTTACCCCATTCAGTTTGGATGTTTTCACTGGGATTTGCCAGATGCATACACCTAAGTAAGCAGGAATGAGATATAACCGTGTACAGGACTGGAATTTACTAGTAAAATACATACATCACAATAGAATCACAGAACATATTTTTCTTAAAATGTGTACTTTATATTTTGGCATCTTCATGATTCATATTTAAATATTATTATTTTCCCCAGTCAGAACAATAAAACAGACTTTCTATTATTTATTTTCCTTTAAATGGCAGGAGTTCTCCATTGACAAAACACAATGATGTATTTTAGTCATACACTGACATTTATATTAATACACTGACATAACAAAAACAAAATAGTAAGACACAAGAGAAATTATTATTTAGCATGGCTGTGAAGGGTAGAGATGTTCAGTGGATAGTAGAAGCCAGACCTTATAGCTACAGTTTCCTCTGAAGTATTGTTAATATAATCAAATTTCTCAGTAATTTAATTATCTGAAGACTACTAAGAAATTATTATAAAAACAATTTGGACTCTCAGAACTTCAAACCTTAGAACTGAATTGGACCACTAGGCAACCTGTAACTTGCCTCAGGGATTATAAAGCACTTTCAAAAACCTCCACAATTAAGTTAAAGCCTAAATTTTGAGTGCAAAATTTACAAGTAAACCCGACAGCAGGAGGAGAACATGGCAGCTTACAACCATCACCATCGTCCCGACTCCCTTTAACCATATGGATTACATGGAACGAGGCGGTTCCAGAAAGTAGACAAGACAACTCAGTCCCAAACATCCTTATTAGTTTTTATAACAGAGAAAAAAAAAAAAATTCACTGACACCAAATCTGGCCACTTTAACATTCTTAAGCCGAAGAACTTAATCCCAGTAGGAGCATCCTGTCTGTAATACACCTCTAGATGAGATTGTCCAATAGCTCATAGCAAGCGAAAAAGAGTCAGAGAAATGATGAAACCAAAGTAGGAAGAGGAGTAAAGTCTTAATGATCATGAAAAGCTTTGGATTATGAGATGAATATAGTATAAAAAACCCACTCCAAATCTTAGGTATACCAAAAGGATATATTTTAAAGGTAAATGTTCTCTGGAGATAAAGTCTTATTCTTATCACCATAATCATTGCTAGGAAAATGGGTAAATAAAGTAGTCCTTTATAGTTGCCTTCACATTTTGATTAAATTTACTCAGATTTAAGTCATGTTTCTCTTCCATTTAGTATCAAAATTTTCTTACTCAGTTATACAAATAAATTTTTAGTCTGTTCATCTCTTCATATTTATCAAGGTAGAGATTCTAAGATCCATCTACTGCATTGCCAGGCAAGGGTAGATGTGCAGGGTATAATTAAGCTTTTTAAGGCAGTTGAACAGTGCCAGGATTTTGTGATTGGTTCCTTAACAGAAGCTCTACAAGAAACTATTCGATAGAAAGGAAAATTCCCTCACAGACTTGTAAAAGATCAAAGATGGTCAATTCTCTCAATGAGTGGAAGTTATTAGCAGAATCCCACAGGGATCTGCTTTGGGTCTTGGGTCATCTTTATGTCTGTAATTGGTCTAGAGCTGGTGAGGTATTGAAATCTGCTTATAATACCAAAATATTCAGTATAGTCAAAATAATCAACTGTGTGAAAGGTTGCAAGGATCTCAGAAACAAACAAACAAACAAAAAACAGCTGAAATTCAGTATTAGAGTGCTTGAAGGACCTCAACAGCATATTTACAGCAATATTTCCTACTTTAGAAATTCACTTAGGAAGGAAATCTTGTGCCAGTTTGGGTTGTTCTCTAGAAGCACAGCTATAATGTTCTTGGATGGTTGAGAGACAAATGGGATTATTCTGTAAAGGTCAGAGAACACAGAGACCATCATCACGAAACCGTGCAGATTTGGGCTGTGCCTGTGATGCCACCAGGTGAACCGAAGAACAGCAAATACAGACAAGAGTAATAAAAGTATAAAAATTCACCCATTTAGAATGAGCTTTGTGGAGAAAAAAAAAAAAAAAAAAAAAAAAAGGCAGAGCTATGCATTTATAATCTTAATGGAAAAGGTGAATAGAAGGTAATTATTCACTGTTCTCATTATACAAGACCTTGGGGACAACTGCACTGAATGATTAGGCAGAGGAAAAGAAATACTTTCTCACATACAAACATTTGTCATAGATATCTTGGAGCCATATATAAAGGAACTCAAAATGCAGTAAAAAAAAAAAATAAAAATCAAGAATTATTACACAAAACGTCCCACATGCAACCTTTATCTCAAAAATTCCCTGAATCCGAGAGAGAAGGATCACTCAGCACTTGTCTTGCTTTATTGTTTACTTAAGCAGCTGTTAACAGCTACTCTCGGAAACAGGTAAAGCCTAGAATCTCCAGACGTCTGCAGATAGAAATATGTTCTTAATCTGTGGCAAACACTCTGACTTGATATTAAGAAGCATTTCTTTGCAGAAGGGGCTGTTGGGCATTGGAATGAGCTGCCCAGGGCAGGGGGGAGTCCCCGGGATCCCTGGAGGGGTTGAAGAGTCGGGCTGAGCCAGCGCTGAGGGATCTGGGGGAGTTGGGTACGGTCAGGGGGAGGGTCATGTTTGGACTGGAGGATCTACAAGGTCTTTTCCAACCTAGACAATTCTGTGATTCTGTGAACTTCTCTCCAGAGCCACATTCCTAACTCTTAGCCCCCAACATGACTCAACACCTCAAACTGCTCTCCACTAAGTACCCATCACTCCATGCTGTTCCCAAATCATCTGTGTCATTCATAACAGCTCCTCCCACCCAACTCTCCCAACCTGGCATGGAGCCCATCCATCCCAAACCTTTCCATCCAACCCTGAGCTCTTCCCACACTCCTGCCTCATGTCCCTTAACCCCGAGAGACCTTCTTGGCTGTTGCAGCTCCTCCTGCTCTGTGTGACGAGCACTCCAATTTGAGCACTGACAGCCACCGTTGTTGGCTACTCTCTGCTGCTGAATTCTCCTTCAGGTTTCACTATTCCTGGAGAAGTAAAGCCCTTGCACTTGCTCTCACAAAGATCAAAACCCAACAAAACCCCTCAGGCAGAAATCTGTTATCAAAAAATGACATGAGTCTGGAAGCCAAAAAGCAGGACATAAAGGAAAAAAAAAAAACAGGTATAACTTGTTTCTAGGCAGAATAGGTTACCGTGACTAATTTTCAGAACATTTGCTTCTCTTTTCAGTGTTCCCTTGGGGGGAAAAAAAACATCCTGCATCATTTACTAACACAAAATGCTCTTCTGAAGTATGAATGCTTAGTATCTTTAACAATCAGGCAATTTATTCAAATGTCTAAAAATGGATATAATAGAAAATGATTTCCTTTCTGTCAGCTTAAAAAAAAAAAAAAAAAAAAAAAAAAAAGTACACTGAGATTCAATGGTTTCTGTACTGTTGTATCTTATCTTAGAAAGGCTTAAAAAAACCTTGAGAACTCCATAACAAGCCTGTAGATGGGTTAGACTTTTGTGTTAAAAATGCTTCTTTTCCAGTAGGCATAAATAATTGCTGGGAGAATGATCGTAAGTCTCATCCAAAGTCAGTAGGAAGACTCCTACTGACATCATCATACCTGGATCAAGCCCAAGGTTTATATTATAGCTTAATGTATTTTTATACTGGTACTGCAATGAATTCCAACAAAAATCAACTTTTAAAATGTTAAAGGGGAAAGAATAGGTTACACTGCTAAATCCAGGGAAATTTTGAAATGGATGTGCTTCCTACACACTAAACATCAATTTTGCTCTTCTATTCCTGTCTACAACAACATAAAAGTCCCAGTAGGTGTAAAAATCTTCTCATAATGCTGTCTCCTTTTCAATACATACAAAACAAAATGCACTCCCTAAACATATTTCCCTTCAGAAACTGGTAGTTAAGTAACAATTTCATCTCCTCTCCTCCTCCTTATTTAACTCCGTATCCCCTTTCTCTAGCTCTAAACATTTAAAGAGCTTTATACCGCTGCTGATCCCTGTTTGATTAAATTTGCAAGGCTGTTTATTTCTTGCAGTGATTTGAGAAATAATCTATTAATGGAGCTCCCAGTTTCTCGATAGAATATAGTTGGGAACACGCGCTCTTTTCTTTAGGGGATAAAACAGTTTTTCAGATGCCACGGAGAGGCATCCAGATCTACAGTACCAAAATTCTTTGAAGAAGTTTCTTAGTGCAGTTAAGAAAAACATTTTTAAAAGTAGTTGTGCTTTAAGGTGGCAACCATTACCTACAAATACAATCACCCGATTAAAATACTAATCCAAAACAAAGTACGTTCCTCTAGGGATTATTAGTTATTTCATATTTGCCACTTTCAAAACACGCTAGGGAAGAACTGGTGAGCATGTTTACAATACTCGATTAAAACTATAGAGATGTTACATCGGAAAACATGAGAATTTTTTCATCAGAGAAGAAACAACGGTGATATCTCATTCCCTCACAAATGTCAGGTCAGCTAGGATCATGCATCTTGAATCTGAGCATTGTTTTTTTCTTGCAGCACATCAGATGCAGCTGCTAGAATTGGGATGTGGTAGTTGGTTTGTGATCCAGCGCTGGACATCATGAATTTCAGAGTGGAATGTTGTCTGAGAGATGAAAGACTGCAGGAATAAAAGATTAAGGACAAGAGGCTGTGAACTCATCAATATTTGTACTTCTGGAAGACCTGAACCTTGGCCACATGCTCCTGCAGCGTCACTGTATGGTCCTTAATGCGAGCAGCACTTTTTCTTTTCCCCTTGCTTGGTGAAAAATGGTGGTAATTATATAAACCTGCATAGATACCAAGAATTTAATTTTGTGCTTTAACAATACAGAAATTAGGCACCAGCACAGCTTCTCTAAATGAGATTTGCTTCATTTCCCTGTCTCCTAGACAGAATGCCCCCTCCTTCCAGAATAAAATATGCAGGAAACTACAATAGCCCAAGGGAATCCCCTCAACAACCGACCCCCTCTAGAACATGGGCTGATGGAAAGAGAAATGTAGCGAGGCTCCAGAGAGCAGCCTGAAGGTAACCCAAGGCATATGCTTGTCCCCAGCCACCGACTCTTTCCCTTTCCTCAAACTGAAATAGAATACATTTTCAGCTTGGCCTAAGCCTACTAATTACTCTTAGGCTTAATATTGTTTCATTAGCTGTAGGTTAAACATTTTTCAGCTGTTGAGCTACTGCACAACTGCAGATCACAGTAGGATCCGTATCTTTGCTGGTAAATGCGGCAAACTGAGCCCTGTGGAAAGACTCAGTGGGTAACAGCATTCTGAGAGCAACTCATAACTTGATCAATAATGTCAGCATGCCAAATTATGCCATATTTAATTGCTAGACACAGACGTAGAAATATTTCAGTGGAACAGGATTTGTAAATAAGGTTTTATGCCTTAGAATCTGGGTTTGTTTTGGAGGGGGGCTATTGTTTCTTTTTCATACCTTGACCAAAGCTATTATATTCTAAGTGTGAAAAAAATACTGAAAAATTACTGATTATATTACTGAATAAATCAAATAAAGGAGAGCATACTTTAATGTTAATGTTGCACTGTATTTTAATTTCTGGTGTCTCGACTAATCTGAAATGCCTATCCTTCCTCCAATAATTTATCTTGAAGAATTTTTTTTAAATTAATATTAATTCCCTTTGCTGATCTGATGTCACTGATATCAGTATTTATTGCAGGTTTTGATTAGCTCTGCTACTATAATTCAGAGAAAACAAAGCACAGCACTAATAAGAAATACTGCAGATTGCTATAGAAAGCAGAAGTAACCAGGTTCCTATTAAGGCGTGCATTTTAGGCCGAGTTCTAAGAGAGTACTTCACATAGACTAAGCCCATCTATATGTTTTAGGTAGGTGCAGAATTTTACGTGCTTTATCACATCAACCCCAAACTTCCTGATAGGTGAATGGAAGAGAGTTGTTCATTATTAAAAAGTGACTTTGTGCTGTGATCAGTACTGGGTTGCATGGGAGATACACAACTCCACCTGCAGTACTGCCTCCTGCGCTGGGGGCACCAACATCAGGAGCACAGGGACCTGCTCGAGCAGGTCCAGAGGAGGCCACAAGGATGCTCAGGGGGCTGGAGCATCTCCCTTATGAGGACAGGCTGAGAGAGTTGGGTGTGTTCAGCTGGAGAAAAGAAGGCTCCAGGGACACCTCAGAATGACCTCCCACTACTTAAAGAGGGCTTGTAAGAAAGATGGGGACAAACTTTTTAATAGGGGTTGCTGTGATAGGACAATGGGCAATGGTTTTAAACTGAAATAAGGTAGATTCAGACTACATATAAGGAAGATATTTTTTACAGTGAGGGTGGCACAACACTGGACCAGGTTGCCCAGAGAGGTTGTGGATGCCCCATTCCTGGAAACATTGAAGGTCACGTTGGACGGGCCTCTAAGCAACCTGATCTAATTGAAGATGTCCCTGCTCCTTGCAGGGAGGTTGAACTAGATGATCTTTAAAGGTTCCTTTCAACCCAAACCATGCTATGATTCTGCAATCCCATATCAAAGCATTTCCCTTTATTTGGAGCAGTCCAGAATTATATCTCCTGGAGATTGTTCACATTGTTCCAGTGGCCAAAGGACACCCACTCCTTGAGAGAAGAAATCTGAATAATAGGTATCTGAGAGTACAGTAGCAATGTAAACTGATAAATCTCCTGTCAAATCTAACCGAAAAAGAAACCAAAACTGTACAGGTTTTGGCAGAGCAGCTGATTCTATTGAATAAAAAGATATAATCATAAAATAACACACTGCAGCTTCAAGCTTTTTAGATAGAGCGAGTCCATGGTGTGTTTAAACCCTTTCTGAAGACTGGCATTTGTCCCAAGCTGTGTTAATGTGAGCGCTGGAAGGAATCTTAAAAGCAATGACACTGCTTCTGCACCCACACAGAGGTTTATGAGGTTTATCAGACAGTCATGCCTGCCTCAGATGCCAAACCTATTTGGTGTTTCCATCAGTGAGCTTAGCGTGATGCTTTAATTATTCCTTTGGTGGCAGGCATAAAAATACAGGGGTGCTTAACTTAGTGACAGAATTATAATGTAAGTTATGCAAAACTTATTCCCCTTTTAAAATACGAGTGCAAAATTATCAAGTAGGACTATGGAGGACTTAATTTCATGTATTTATTTATTTATTTACTTATGGGCAGAAAAGAGGAGCGACAGGTAAATGTATAAATTTATAAACCCCCAAACTTTCCTGACATTATTGTCATGTAAATATTGGATAAGAAGTTCTACAGAAGTTTAAAGGAAGATCACTTGTAAAACTGGGCTCTTTCCACATCTAACGTCAGCAATATTTGCAACCCTGATTTCTGCAAAATGTAACTTACTGTTGGAGAGATTTAACTTAAACAAAACTCTATTATAGAGAGCTTAGTTTATAATGAAGGAGACATAAATTCTAGGGAAGAAAAGACCATAAGTCAATATGTGAGGCTGATTAAACATTCTACAGAAGTCAGTTTTATATCATAATGGAGAATCTGCAAGCAAATTTCCATTGCAAATGTCAGTTATGTATAAATATTAATATATATTAGCTACAGCTATTTCATACAGCTACATTCACACAACGTGCATATCCACGATGTAAATAAAATCGTTTACTATTTTTAATTTTATTACTCATAAAAAAAGACTTCTGGACACGTTTTATATAACTAAATTATATAATTAACAAAAATTGTAACACCGTGTGTGCAGGATGGAACATGAGATTTATCATCACAGGTATCCTTACACTCCATAGGAGAATATTGTGACCATACTAAAGATAATAGTAAAACGTAATCTTCAATGAGCAATATTACATTGCCTCTTAAGATATACATTTAAGACTGCTCCACAGATAACTATAACACCAGTTATTATTATAACCATAATTCTGGTTGAAACCCATTCAAAAAGAATCCTAAAACTGTCCAAGCTCTGCCAAGTGATGTCTGTTTGGAGGTGGAATATACTCCCCGATAAGAGGCAGAAGATCTTTAATTGGCAGATTTTAAAACATCACAGTAAGGAAAAAAAAAAATCTGGATTTTGTAGGAAAAATGGAATGAATGACCTCAACCGGCATTTCATTCATCTTACAAAAACATTGTAAAGAGATGGAGCAAAAATTATTGCCCAAATCGTTAATGCTCCCCTGTAAGTGAATAAAAGTGAATGAGAACAAGGAGTAGCCAAATCAATTTGGGATGGACATTCCCACAAAAGAGAGCACCAAAAGCAGGACATGAAGGCAGAGAAAGGGAAGGAGCACAAAATTTTCTCTTACCTGATGTGAGCCACCCTAAAGTTGTGCCTATAAACTACATTAGACACGAAAGAGAAATGCATATTCAGAGCCTGATTCCTCCCACCCTAAGACAGGCACCTAAGGCAGTGAATAAAATTATCCTGTTGCCTCCTTTTGCTGACAATATGGAAAACATAGATGCTTAATTTTAATTATCTAAAGAGCAGGTGAATTGCAGAAAGGGCAGAGCCTTGACTTTGTACCTGCAACAGCCTGGCTCAGCTGAATCAGCACCGGGTGAAAATTAAGAAGAATGGTCTCTAAGCAAGATTTTCATTAATTTTCCTCATGCGTATAAAGAGCAACACAGATAAATTTCATCCCTACCTCGCTCCTGAAATAGCACAACCACAGGCTGCTCCTTTTTCAGGGGGAAATACCTGAGTTTGCCCCAAACATATGTGGTTGTCATTCTTCTGATGACGTGTAACAGAAAACAAATACAGGAGGGAATCGTGGTGGGTTTTTCTGACTGTGTGTGGTATGAACCGAACTTGGGCGCCACGCTTTGAAAGTTGGCCTAAGCATCATGTTAACTGAATGATGAAAAATATGCAAGGTGATTGCATGGCATTGATTGGTGCTTGATTCAGTCAAGAAAAAAAAAAAAAAAATGCACCAACTGCACTCTAGGTTTGGCATACAACTGAAAAATACATTTTTACTTATTTAATGTTTGACACTGTGTTTGTCAAAACCAGAACAATGTACTAGTGAAAGAGCTTATACCACTGTTTTAAAACCAAAGTCCAGGTGTTAACGTAGTCTTCGTAGGTTAACATATAGGAACCGCATATAAACGATCAATTCATTCCATGCCTACTCGGAAAATCTTTGAATGGAAATCTGCAGGGACAGCAGGGATCAAAAATTGAAATAATGTCAGATGAGAACAATTCCTTCAAGCTGAACCAATCAGTTCCTTTTCCAAATTATAGTCACAGCATGATATTCTCCAGATTTATTACTTACTTTTACATTTTACACGGAGACCAAAACCTGGGTGAACCATGCTCTGATAGTCAGTGTATAAAGTTGTATGAATTTGTATATTCTAGGAATATACAGAGATATTTTCCAGCTGACTGCAGGGGGCGTTTCAAACATAATTTAACATTTTAAATTACATTTATTAACTTTTATTTTCTTAATGGCAGACAAGAAGTAGTGGAATTTTCTATTACATATACAAGCTTATGCATATTGAACTACCTATGAACCAGCGTAGCTTGGGTCTGCCTAAACGTAGACTATATTGACACTGAAAAACTGCTAAAAAATCAAAATGTGAACTTTGCACTGGTAACCCATAGGGCGGACCTAGCATTAATACCTGCTAACATCTCCATTCCCATCTCTTGGAGGTTATACAGCCAACTGAAACATCTTACCCTGCAAATCCCTGGCAAAACATTGACAAACAGGACTGAAATATAACCTGATTTTATTTAGTATTAATTAAGCTTTTTCCTACCAAATCTGCCAGTTTCACTAACCAGAGAAATGGGACACAAGCAGCATATTCTGAGAAAAGCTGAGACTATCTGGATCTAAGACTGAGGTTAGCATGTTCATACACACTTGCCTGCCGCAGGTACCATACTTTTGCAAGTGGCTACTAATAAAGAATTTCCCAATGCCCACCCAGGCAATCACTTCCACGATGCAAGAAACTTAAAGTCACAGTCTTAGCTATTTTATGATAACTTTCTGTAATTCAAATAATTCCACTACATAAATAAATGTGAAATAAAGACCAGCATTTGATTAAAAAGTAAAAAATGCAACAGCGGCAAATTGCTTCCAATATTCTGTTTAGGAAAATACATAAATTAAGCTATTGCTTTAGGTCAGGAAATGTAATTTTCTTTCAGTATGGAGCATTTAGCATCATGGGATCCAACTCTAGCTGATAAACATGTCTAGCCAAATAAAACAGTCTTTTCCAATAAATCTGAATACTTTTAATCAACTTGTTTATCACAACTAAATATATATTTACTAATTAAGGTCTTAAACACAAGGTCTTTCAACTTAAGGGAATGAAGTACAGTAGGTCTGTATTTGTTGGCTACGAATCCTGTGCCGTTTGCAGCCTGCAGTCTCAAGGAACTGAGGTTTGTGCCCTCAGGTGTGCCGTTGTGACCCATCAGCAGACTTCCACATATGTACATGAACATAAACACTATCTACCCTTTGCTAAAGAGACCACACGAACCTCCCCCTCAGCTTAATTATAACTTGACGGAAGGGTGATAGCAGATCTGCAGATTCTGAACTTCTCAAAATACATACTCAGAAAGGTAGAGGAGAGACATCCGATTTGTTCTGCCCCTTCCAAGAGGCTGTAATGTAAATTCAACATTTACTATTTGCCAGGGAACCCAACCACAAGTCCCACACCTTGACACAACTTCACTAGTTCTGTTATCCACGGAAATGCTTCTTTTTCCTCCAGTCTAGGCCAGATTTCAGTAGAACAACCTATGTTCTAGTTTACTTAAGCTGAGATGGGAAAAATCTTTTAAGTTCAACTTAGCTAATGAATTTTCCCTTTGGGAATGAAATCTTGTCTGTCCAGTGATCCTAACAGTTACCTGAAAAACTGAACTTTTAGTACTGGGCTTAGTGAAAATTCCATTAACAGCAACTGAAATGTTGCAATTTAAGTCCCTCTATGGAGAGTCAAATCTCACTTCATTGCCTCTACCTAACCACCATACTTTTCAGTAACTTCCCTTCCTCTCATACTTTGCCATTGCAGATATTACAAAAAATGGTTAAATATTGAAATACTACTGAAAGAATTAAAAAAAAAAATAATAATAATACTGAAGTATCTTCAGTGGGTTTTTCCCATCCTTCTTCCCAGGTTTGCAGGACTAGTCAGAGCTTAAGCCTGCTTATAACTCTGGGTCTGGCAACTGCTGCTTTTATCTGATGACATTTTTCAGAGTGAGCGGAGATTCTTAATGTAATTCCTCAATTTATTTAGGATCTGTTTTCTTGGATGACTTTGGATGGTCCAAAGCTTGTTGGGCACATTTTGAATCAGTCTGAAATGACCTTATGTTCTGCTGGTGCTTTTCACTGTCAGAGGGTTATAAGCCATTCAGTTATGCAAAGAACAAGGCCAAAATTCATGTTGCATGATTTACAGGCAGGGTAACAAGCAGTAAACCAAAGAATTATATGACAATAAAAAAAACCCTGATGGGTGATCCTGGTTTAAAATATTTGCTAGAACCTCCCTAGCTGGTTTATCTTTTATTTTCTGCTCAATCCGCTAAATCCTGCAACTTTTCAACATTTTTACTTGCTGCTGCAGAACAGGATTATCAGATTTGATATGAATCAAATCAGATTTGATATGAATCAAATCAGATTTGATATGAATCAAATCAAACCAGATTTTTAGGGATGGTACAAACCACACTGAATCCTTTACAGAGAAAAGAGGCATGGGTGACTCTGCTCTAGTGATATTGTCCACGCTCTGTGGAATTTTCTCTTCACCATTCCCCTCTTTTCCCCAAATAGCCTCTATTAAATCCAACACTCCGTACTACAAAAATGAAGAAAATGCAAATCGGAAAAGGATCAGCTCCTGACAAGTATATTTATTAGCCAGGGTAAAAGTCTTCTACGCAGGGTTGATTCACAAATACACATAGAGGAGAATCTATGTAAGAGCAGGGAAGCCTTTCACTAATATTTTCCATAATTCTGAAAAAAAAAAAAATATAGAGAGACAGACAGAGATAAATGTGTGTATATCACACACAGTCACTTAGCTCTGAGTACTCTTCAAGGTCTTAATAGCACCGTACGCTTTTGTTTGCTGAAGCAGTAAGGCAGTTGGTAGCAGCAAGGTAGACATGAACAGTCCACTTGAATTTCATTACTCTTAAGTTTAAAGACAGGTATATATTAAACCCCTTTATAGAAAGAAACCTGAATGATAAGAAACTAGAAATGTTTCTGGCACAAGATACTTTCTGGAAGAGTTTACACTGCCTACCAATCAACAATATATAAAGTCATGCACCTGCATCTCTCTTCATATTTTTAAATGGCATGTACATTTATAAGTTTGACAGTAAACTATGCATTGAACGTGCAATTCAAATGTAACATAATGTCTCCTGCCTTTGTTTAATGTATCCTTCCTGTGCTTTTGATTCATTCCCTCATGTCTCTTCCTTTCCTTGCGAAGAACTCCCTCATGCTTGCACTCTATCTGACTTAGCAGATTGTACAGTGGGGAGATCTCACCTTTACTGTTGTGAAATTATTGACTATAACAGCAATATATTCAGAGAAGCATCCCCAGGACAAAGTAGTCCTCCTTTACTCTTCCTGGAATGGGGCTTCTTGCAGCAACTTAACAGCTCTTTGCAAAGGAAACATTACTAGTGGGGCTCAGGGAATACACTGCTCCTGAAAACAAGTTGAAGAACCGTATCCTTCCAGATCACATACAGAATCACTCATACAAACATTTTTATAAAAAAAAAACAACAACAAAAAAAAACAAACACAAAAAAACCCACCCCAAACCCTTGAATTAGACTGCCAGGATTCCAAATTCAGAAATGTAATTAATGCTGCAGGCTTGAAGAAAATCATCCAGCCATGGAAATCCGTTCTCCTCTGGGAGCTGTCTATGTAGATGTAGAAAATAAAGGATACGACTAATGAAAAGGCCTCAAACCTATGTTAGCTGGGAAGGCAAAGTATGCTCAGAGCTACTGTCCATTTTGTATACCTGAGATGGCTGACATTTTTATATTCACACAAGCTGCAGCATAATGCAGCTCTGAACAAATACCTTCCTAAACAGAGCCCAGACAGGTAACAGCAAAATCCATTCTTATTAGGAGGGGAATCAAATTTATTATACGTAAAAGAGTTCTTACAAGTTCAATACCCATAATATAAATATTCGAAACAGCTATAATTTTAAGCCAGCAATTAAAAGGAAGGGGAAGAAATAAAAAAACAACAAAAAACCAAGACAAAACACCAAAAAACTAAACACTTTTCAGAATGTCATATGAAATAAAATTATCTCCATGTTAAAATGGAAATTTATTAGCTTTGTCAATTGTTTTAATGAGACCTTCTTAGAGCTAACACAGAATCAATGTCTGAAGGCAAGTCCAGCTCATCAGGCTGCACCAGCGCTACTTGCTGACATATTCTCCCTTTAATAATGTATTATCTTGACTTATACTTTATATGAGTTGTCTTGTCTTAACAACAGTAAATACAGCCATAAAGCAATGAGAAATACCAGCAGGATGATGACACTAATTGTACTGTCTTGACTTGAAGTAAAATTGCTGAACAGTAAATGAGATTACTAGCCTAAAGATAATCTTAATTTAAATGTGCAGCTGCATTTATCTCATCTCAGATGCAATTTTCCAAAGTGCTTAAAAAAAAAAAAAATCAGGCAGCCATCTAATAGAAACCTTTATTTCTGAAGGTTTTAAAGATAATTAAAAGTGCCCTCATATGTTTTGTTCTATTGCTGTATTTTATAACAAGCAGTAATTTGCAGGTTAGAATAGAAAAAATCAGGTAATTTCTTAAACTGCTGTAATTTTTCCTGCCTTTGATAGTGTCTTCTAATTTTTCTTGGTCACCTCCAGCATGGAATGTGTTTGTAGAATAGAAGGTCAAATAGTTTAAACAGATGAAAATCACGCATCATGACTTATGGATAGTCTACCCCGGATCACGCAGTTTTCAGGTAAACACTGTAAAGTGTTAGAAAGGCTTTGTGAAAATAACTTTAACATATTACTTAGCCTACCAATTCTTAACAGCATCTAATGTGCCAGATTTTTCTATTAAAATATTATGCTGACAAGCTTAATTACAAGATTCACAAACAGAAATCATGCTTTCGCTGTATTTGCTTATATATCTGTCCTCGGAATATATGAGACTTCCCTGAAGAGGTTTTTCTTTTCTTTTCTTTTTTTTTTTTTTTTTTTTTTAATATTGGACAATATATTGAATATATGCAATTAGTAAGGGCTCCTATGCTCTGACACATATTTGCAATCCCAGTTTGTTCGCAGATACTTGGGCAAGGGGGAGGATTCGGACTGGCACAATGCAAAACCTCAAAATTTAAATAAACCCCAAACAAACCTCAAAGACATCAGACAGAAATACTTCTGAATGGATTAAAACCTTGTTTTAACATCTTAACAGGCAGATTTTCCCCAGATAAGTGAGTCAGCATCTTTGTGAAAATATCTCATGCCTTCTTGATGCTCTCTCCCAAATTTATTAAACCCTTATCACTCTGAACCAATATTTATTATTAGTTATGTTACTTCACAGTAGTTGGGGAATACTTTCTATACCCCAAAAGTCTTCAAGGACCTTTCTTTCCAGTGTAAATTGGATCAGGGCTGCATGTAGCTCTATTTGGAGTGGAAAATATGATTTTCAACTGGAAAGACTCTTGTACATAACATGACCTGGAGCACAGACGGTCTATTAAAAGTTTTAAGGGGTGTGCAGGCTATCATCATTTCAGCTCTCTTTTTTCCACAAATAAATTCACACCTGAATTGCGTGGCTGTTAATGTTTTTGGTTTTGTTTTTTTTTTTTCTCAGAGTAAATATTAGTTCAAAGAGCAATAAATTAGGAGTGCTGTAAGAAAAGAAAACAATGGGGGACTGTAACAATTATTAACCAAAAAAAAAAAAAAAGGCATTTTAATACAGGTATAGAAATATATTTACAATATAGATCTCTACACTGATAGATATTTAAAGTGTCTGTACTTATATATAATAGAGCCAGGGCACATTTAGGGCACTATAAACTCATTTTCAGATAGATGTGTAAAACGCATCAGCTGAACCATCCACTAAAATTTCCTGGGTTTCCCATTAACCCCCGAGGCGTTACAGCCAGCTCAGATGTAGGCTCCCACATGAAAGTGAGCTGACTCCTAGTGCTCTTGCAAAGGACTGGTGGCTGTGGCTTTTTGGAAGACTATACGAACCATTATCTACTTTGAGGTCAAGCAGGCTACTACACATCCACATCCACTAACCCAGAGAGGTTCACTGGTAGAGTTGCATAAATATCCTCAAAAGATGGCTTACGTCATCATCACATCCCAATATCCCTTTCCTGTTTGCACGGCTAGAATCTACAACTATTCCGGTGAACGTCTGCCTGTCTATGAGCGATCTGTCTTCCAACAGGTCACAAAGCTCTACATGCAGACTTATCCACAGTAGGAAGTGGCCTCCTCCACCCTGCCACTGCCGGTGATATCCGAATACAAATACTTCCCTGCGTTCCAGCACTTGAATGCTTTTATGTATAGCCCTGTTTGCCTCAATATAAGGATTTTTATTGTCTTCATTTGAAAGGCAATTCTTTTTATAATTGATAATTTTTCATGCCTTCATAACTCCAGGCTGGCATTTAACAAGAGACTCCAGCAGACTGTGCAAGTGCTGAAATGTAAAGGTCAAGGACAAAACAGAAGCTTTCACGAATTGCAGCTCTCACACCAAGTTCCTTACAAACATGCTTTTTGAATTAGCAAGATTTGTTGATGCTGAGCAGATGTAAGAAAATAGACCTGGTTTGTCATCTGAGTTACATTAAATAAAACATCTTATTCCACCTAGCTCAGAATGACTCACAGTTCTGTCCTTCCACAGCACTGGCCTTGACTTTGCCACCTCTCACACGACATGCGTGCCAACTCTGAAACACTTAGTTCTCACAAGTTATAAAAAACTAATGCCAACTGTATTTCACATTGTGTCAAAATGTTCAAGGATGGATGAACCAAGGTCTGTAGGAAAAAATTCTATTCCTTTCTCTGATGGGAAAAGTTGCTGGAGGTTTAATGAATGGAATCCCCTTCTCTTCTCCAAATGTACACAAACATTGAGATAAGACTTATCCCTTCCTCTATTACAATCCATCTCGTCTTAAAAAGTAAAAATAAATCCATCTGTGTCACCCATCCCAGAAGGATCCAGATTCAGTCCGCAAGGATCAATCAATTTACAGTCTAGATTTACTTAAAAAAAAAAAAAAAAATCTCCCCTCTGGCTAGATGTAATTTCATATTGGTAAAAGCAAAAGAACTCACATTTTTTCCAGTACAATATTCAGTTATTAATACTCTTTTGCTCCCTTTTTTTTTCAACCAAAATATACATTTATGAAGTATGATCATTATTCTTTAATTCTCCTACTAATATTATGATATCTAATGATATGTTTTAAGTAAACCAAACAGTCTTTTAATTCAGCATAACCGCACAATATCATATGATTTATTAATGCTGGTGACTATATTTCTCCACTTTTTATAATGATTCTATGAAAGTTGTTCCATTAATTTTTTAAAAAAAATGTAATTGTTTGAAAGCAATTCATATAGATGTTTGGAATTATATTTAAACCTGGCATAAGACTGATGCTATCTGTTTACACTTATTACATAAGAGATGATTCATCATAGCATTTATGGAATTTGATATAGGAAAGCTAGCAAGCATTCATATTTTTTCTTTACTTTTATTTCCATTGTCATACACTTCTAAATTCTATTCTTTCTTAATTTTTTTTAGTTGTGGGTTTTTTTTTTTTATGGTGTGTTTCGTTTTTGACTTTTTTGTTTCTTTGTTTTTTCTGATTCCTAGAACCTTAGCATGTATTTCGAAGACTGCTTCCATTTAGAGATGAAGCTTGTGGTCTTTGACTAATTCTTTCATGACTATTTGTAAAGATAAACTCTATGGTGAATCAGCTGTATGACTCATCTAATTAATAGGCATAAAGTGTTATAATAAAGAACTTAATTCAAAACACAGAGCCTTTCAGACTGACCTTCTTCTGTACTAGCAACATCTACAGTAACGTTAACATGAGGCGGCTGGGAGTTGCTAGAAAGAAGACTAACAAACGGAAGGATAGAGGAGATGTAGAACATAAACACAAATCTAAAAAGGTTTCCATTTCCTTGGAAAAAAAAAAAAAACAAAAACAAAAAACCCACAATATTGGGTGGTCTGTTATTATTTTACTTTAGGAAAAGATAGAGGCTATATTGAGTACTTTTGGTCATTATGATTTCTGAAGAGTAAAACATGATTATATGTATAGTTTTTTTTCCTTCTGTGCCACTAATCACCTATCTTTTTTCTCTTCTTTAGGACTCCTGAGGTGCTGTGTGCTTGTATGTTGCAACACAATCAGCTCTCTAATTATTGATACTTATTAAATCATATTTAATTATTGCTTCTGTGGCAAAAAAAAAAAAAAAAAAACAAAAAAAAAAACAACACAAAAAAAACAAAACAAAAAAAACCTTGAAAATGAAACAGCAATACTTTGTTTTGCATATGAAAAATTTGCAGACAAGATTAAGGGTTGGTTTAATTTCATTTAACCATGAACATGTAAAATTGAGGCATCTAGCCTAAGCTAGTTATGTACTCTGTCTTTAAAAACCTGGGAGAGAGAAAGGCTTCTTCCGAAGATATAGTCCAACCATCACAGGAAACTTCTAGATTAGGAGGAATCCTCTCCTGAAGATAATTCTGCTGAATGAAGAGGGATCGTAAGCAACAACATTATATTTGACCCTTGAATTTGAGACAGTTTAGAGGCAAATTCTGTGATTTTCCTAAGACTAAAGAGCATGGCTAAGGCAGAATGAACAGAGTATTGGCCTCATGGGTCCCTTAACCACAAGAACCTTTCCTGGGCATCCATATGACTCAAATGTTTTCTGTAACAGACACATGCATCACACTAGACAAAACCGTAGCTAATTCAGTTATCAAAAAAGGCATTTCTAAGCTATAATTTGTCCAAGTGAACATCATAGTTGATCCACATGGATATTTTAAAGAACATGGTTGATCTGCCCAGAGAAATAAAGTCCCCACTGGTCATCCACTCTATATTGAGCATATAGACCTGTATGTAGCTGGTAGCGTGCCACATTTCATGCTTTTTTGAGACTGGGTAGAAAACATGAATGAAAAGTTCCAGCTCCCTATATACTGCAACCATATTTTCAGGAAAGTTTGGAAGAGTTTGAAAATATGTGAAACCTAAACAGAAAGAAATATGAATTATTATTAAAAAAACAAAACAAAACAAAATAACACCAAAACCAAAAACAAACCCCAAACCTATGCCTACATATCCTTTATCAAGAACGGCAGAAAGATGGAATGTCATTTTTTATCCTTTCATTTTTCTTATAATTCCCTCCAAACATGTTCTTTCTTCACTGACCCTATCTATGTTGGCAACCAAATTCTGGTTTCAAGAATTTCTTACTGTCTTTACCCCAAAGCTTTCTGAATATCAAGGTAACAGTCTCCCATATCCACTGACTAAAGTACCCTCTTTTTTTTTTTTTTTTTTTTTTTTTTTTTTTTTTTTTTTTTTT
>NW_020799098.1:3614538-3663925 GCF_003259725.1 Athene cunicularia | reverse complement strand
AAATTATATAACACAACCCCAAAAATACTGTTTCAGGACTATCTCAGACTTCTGTGTGATTTTCCAGATTGCTGTAGCACTCAGGTACTTTGCTTGAGGCTCAGGTCTTTGCTCACTCTTTATATTGAATCGATATTAAATACAAAGTCCCAAGCACATCCAAACTTTCTCAATCGGCACAGAATGGCACCTCTGTGCTATTTAAATGCTTGAGTGGACAGAGGAAGGAACATAGTCACTACCACACCTTCAACTACCTACAGCAAAGGTAACAGTGGAGCATACGGGGAGTAGCCCAGCAGTGGTCAGAACTTACACAGACGACTCCATGAGTAAACAAGGGCACTGTAGGAAGTAGTGGCGTTGATGTGAGATTGCAGCTGGCCTGCTTCTCTCCATTTCAATAGTAAATCAAAGACTTAGCACAAACTGACACAGAGCTATTACACGTGCTACGATCAAGTGACATAAAATCAAATAAAGTCTGAACAGCTTGAGGTCAATGACAATGGCAAGGTAAGCGTCGCAAGAAAAATAAACACCAAAATCATGGTGTTATAATTATGACATTGTGCTGACGAACAGACGTCTTGCATGACTTGGGATATGTCACTAGATTTCTGAAACAAAGACAGTGCTGTTCCAGTTAACTGTCCTTCTACCTGATGGGACTACTTCTGTAGCAAGTTATTTGATAGGACTATCAGCAAAAAGTCTTCTGTCCTGTAGCCCGGCTCTTCATAATTAGACTGATAATACACCGTTTACTCATTATTTACTTAGAGCATATCTTTTTTAGAGAATTCTTTAGCATGTTGTGATATCTACCACAATGGGCCTCCAAAGTTCTTCTGATATTTCCAATAAACATCTTTATTTTCACCACATTCTAATTTGCTGAATGATTTTTTTTTTTCTTATCCACACTTTCCGCCTAATATAAATCATATTCTTCAATACTTCCATATTTTCCAAATGCTGGTGTGTCTTTTTGAAACTGCTACAACCTTTTAAAGGATGGCTGTATTGTGGCAGTAACAAAAAATCAGTGAAAGTGAAATGTTTTGTATGCTTTGAAGTGAAAAGTGATGCATACAACTTCTCATTAATGAAAAAAAGAGTACATCTTAGGAGGCACATGGAGATATTCTGCTGCTGCTGTTTTAAACCTAAGGAGAAAAGAGAAAGGGAAAGACACAAAAAAAAAAAAAAAAAAAAAAAAAAAAAAAAAGGGAAAAGGAGAAGATGACAATAACAAAGAGAAAAAAGAAGGGTAAGTGAAATAAATACCATGAAGGTGACTGAAACTGGAAGGAAAATCTGGGACTGCAAACATCACTTCTAAAAGCAACATAACCTTCACTCACTTTTTGCCAGACTACCTTCTGTCAGGTTTGTTTGTTTGTTTGTTTGTTTGTTTTTTAAATTCTTAAGCCTTACTTGTTTTGGAATGTATGTCCTCACAACTTAATTTTCCAATCTCCGTTTTGCATGATGATGACTTCAATTTCTTTCCCAGACCCTCTTGAGAATTGTCAGAAGATATGAGGAAACAGTATCAATCCCTTTATTAAAGTTATTTAGCAATCCTCATGATATTAATTTCCTCAGCTCTTTCCTTAATAACCTTAATACTTTTATAATTTGTAATGGTACTTTGAAATTTATCCAAGAGTTAGCAGCTATGAAGGAGATGTTCTCAAGCTAACCTGTTTGTACTTGGCCAAATTATAAGTTTCAGAAAATCATTATTTGCACTCTGCTGTAAGAGCTTGCCAGAAGCGTACTGCTTAAACCTTTCAAGTTTATCCTAAAGTTAACAATTTTCTACTGACTTGATTTGATTAGACATTGTTTGTCAAAATACTTATGAGTGGATCAATCTCCTAAAACTACACAAACTAGGAACAGAAACATATTTCTAACATAGGAGCAGTGCTTCATGCAATCTAGTGATGCTCTAAATGTTGTATGGAAACTGGAATTCCCATTTCAGAAAAAAATTAAAATAAAAAAAAAAAAAATCCCTGGAGATGCAGCAGAAAATATTTTTGAATAAATACCACATTTCTCATCATGTGGAAATGTCTCACATATTTTCAGTCTCCCAGAGCTATCTGGAATACCCTCACCAGGACCAAGCACTGACAAAGCGAACAGCGAGCTTGGACTGCTGACTTAACCAGATTTAGCCAAACCCGAGACTTTCAATCTCAGTATTTCCCACGCTAAAAATGGGAAATTTCCAGTCAACTTGGGTCATCCTCTTTCCAGAGAGCTTGGCCACGCTGCACATCAAAGAGGAGACAGATGTAGAAATCATTTCCTTCAGACGATACAACAGCATCAGAGGTAACTCACATCCCCATATATTTTAATTTTCAAAGCAGTTGTAAAGGAGCTCCGTCTGAGCACTAAAATAGGGCTGCATACCTTGACAAGTACCACACAATTCTTTTTAAAGCAAATTATTTAGCATCAAAACTGAAGGCAGGACCCTGAAGCTTACCCACAAGGTTTCTTACCTTTTTCTTTTGTCTTCCTGCTGACTATTCCTGTTTCCAACTACAGTCTTTCAATCTGTGCTGTTAACGAAGTAAGAGGCCTATGGAAGCAGCCTCATTCATTACATAGCACGGATTTATCTCAAAACACAAGTCATTGGTCAGTGGTTATGATCTAAGGCTTAAATATTTAAGTTTCATATAAAAACAGGTTATGCTGAGGCCACTCCCTGTCATTTAACCTGGGAGCTGAATCTCACCCTTTATATCCAGCGGTTCACTTCAGGAGTTTTCCAGGTTTAATTTTTGGGGGTCCCCCCTGTCTCCCTCTTGCCCATTTCATCTTTCATCATATATATTTTTTCACAACTCGATCTTTGTGTCTCAACTTTGGTATTGTAGAAGAGTGAACAACAACAAAAAAAAGTCTCCTGAGATCTTTCCAGCTAATATTTAATAATGATTAAATTTCGTAATGTTATCTGTTTAACATGATCATGTTTAAAAAGATGGCGCTGGTTTGAAACGATAAATTCAGAACTATTCGATTACTGAAAAACAAAAGATTTTTGGTTTATTCTGTTTAGTATATATTCTTGAACTAAGCAGCATCAAGAAAAGAAAATTAAATGCAATTGCAGACGCTTTAAAACAGAGGAGAGAACTATGACAACTGCTGTTTAACTACCGAACTCGCCTAAAATAGAAAATAGGCAGACATTATTATTTCAGGTCAAAGACAAAGACATGAAGTGTAAAACTAGTATTAAAAAGTGAAAATGGGACACTATAGTTTGCATCGATTTCTTTTAGGAAGAAGCTATATCAGCTTAATAGTTGCATCCTTTCTGCTAGGAAAAGAATTAAAACCCCAACAAACTCCAACAACCCCCCAACACTCCATTTCTGAACAGCGTACGTGGAGAAGAGACGGATGATTTATAATCCTGGAATCCAAATCAGCGGAGGGAGTTTTTATATAGCGAGTCTAAAACTTGACAAATTATTGTTTAGTCGATTCTTTTTCCTACAGTTTACAATTTTTCAGCACCGTATCTTTTTTTTTTTTTTCCTTCACTTCCTTCCTCCCACATAATAAATCAGCAATATTTTCTGGCATTTTCCAGAGACAACAGATGCAATATTTAAACGGCTTTCTGATAATGCTGAAAAGTACCTTAAGCAGGAAATATTCAGCTTTGCTGCCAACCACTCTGGTTTCCTATTTATATATATATATATATATATACATACACACACACACACATATATATATTTGTACTTTATGTGTATATGTATTTGTATAAGCTATAAATTTCCTTACATACACACACACACACTTGGATACATCTATGTTCAAATACCTACTGAAAGATAACAATCTGACTTTTAGATGTTTCTTTGATCTTGTTATAAAATACAGCCAATTAATAAAATATTATTTTATTAAAATATTAAAGGATCTTAATTTTTGGCACGATATCACAATACCTGTGTGAATTTATGGATTGGAAATCTTTTCATACAGTCCCTCAATCACTTTTTTTCTGGGCTGCAAATTTTCACAGACTGCCTCTCCACTCTGCAGTGTAAATTATGTAAAATGAAACAAAATTACATGTGTTTGAGATGATGCTTTTCAGATGCAGCTCCGATCCAGTTCTCAGTATAAGACAGACAGGTGAGTCGTGAAATCTAACCTATGACCCTCATTAGCCTGTAAAAACATTTCTTTTTGGTAGCAACTGAGATTTTTTTTTTTTTTCCCTAAACTGTAGCTATTGATTTTTAAAACTACTGAATGTTTAAAGAGTTTGAATTCCATGGATGTATCACAGTTCCTAACAATTTACAAAGTGCTGGACAACTGTAGTGATTTGGGGACATGAAAATTCCTCATAGATAAGGATCTTTCCATAAGATTAAAGACACTATAACTTCATAGCGAAGCCTAGTTAGGTGGTACATATGAATACACAGGCATGTTGTATTTAAAACTAAATTTTGTAAGAAGGGTTAAGAGGCTAGTGATCAGAGGAAAGATCCTTATGTTGTAAAACCTGGAAGATTTTCAGGGGGAAAAAAAAAAAAAAAAAAAAAGTACAAAATAGGTTAACAGCAAGATGATTTCTGTGATAAATATCAAAGCATGAATTAAATGCTGTGAGGACTGCAACAAATGGTAACCAATTAGATGACCACAAATTTATCTTCTTTTTTTTTTTTCTTTTTAAAAGTGCCTTCTCATTTTTATTATCAAAATGCTTTTGTAAAATACTTTCTAAGAAGTTCTGCTTATTGCAGTTTTTGCCCTTCAGCTTCAGAGTATGAGAAGAAAAAGAGAAACAATTAAGTGTGAGGTATTTGCTAAAAAAAAAAAAAAAAAAAAAAAAGGATTAAAGGAGGAAAAAAAAAAATATAGTGATTACACAAAACACTTTTAGTTGTGATGAAGTACCAATATCAATTTCACCTATTAAAGAAATATGAGTGAATTTTTCTCCTGGAATCAGCAACAGGCTAACCCTCTTTGCCAAGAGGTGGGGGTGCTAAGAGCTGATTCTTTCTTTCGCTGTAAAAAAAGCAAGAAATGGTAATTCTGAAAAGCATCTATTTGAATGTGACCCCATGGCTGAGAGAGCCATTTAGAGTTGATTACCTTTTTTAAACAGTGCTATAGATTTTATACATGGTTCAGCCTAAAGCTATGAGTGATAATGGAAATCCAATTTGGCTGGAGAAATATTGGAAGCGGCATGTTCCAATGGACAAGGCATCAGACATGGTAAAATACCTTGGGACATCACTGTAGTCTTCTGTGACTTTGAGTAAAATAATGGACAGTACTTAGTTTCCCTATCTGCAAAATTCAATAGTTATCCTTTGTCATGTATTTTGACATCTCAAGATAAAAGGCATAAAGATAGAGAAGTAATATTAAATAGTTTATTTTTGATGAATATAATTACCTTCAACCACACAACTTTGTACAACTTTTTTTTTTTTTTTTTTTTTTTTTTTTTTTTTTTTTTTTTTTTTTTAATCTGAGTGGATAGTTATAGGAAGTTTCAAAATCCAACTTTATATTATACTAAGTGATATTATTTTAGAAAAAGAAAGAATAAACCATGACAGTTCCAAGAGATAATTCATCCCATCAAAAATAGGTGTCTTAGATAGTCTATGATTTTTTTTTTTTTTTTCTCCTCTGTGTATATCTCCATTGACTACCAAAGGATGATTATCTTACATCAGGTGCATAACTTCTACACAGCTGCGTATAGCTGAGAGAACCCTATAAACACAGAACACCAGGATTTGGGGTATAAACTCACAGTTTTGGAGTTGTAGACTACAAAAGCACACGGTATATACAGAATGAAATTTTGAAGCTAAACACATTAGAAAATGGAAGAGTGAATCTTTACTTTTCCAATATCATTAATGTGATGACATGGGGAGCTGAATTTTAGTTGTGGTGTGTTACAAAATCATATTTTTTAATTAGAGAGGAATAAAAGCATGGCAGAGATTATGATGTAGGGTCTTGATCTGTGTATTTTAAGAGTTTATTGCCAATATTTTGCTTTGGCTGTGGTTTACTCCTCTCTCTTAGTTGTCTAGAGGAGCTATTGACCGCTGAGCCACCACCCAAGGGACCTCTGTGCAATCAGTGTGTCAGTGTATCAGGGGACAGAAGGGAGCTTGATATCATTATTTGTGAGTGAATCTTAAACTGTCTTAAAAATTTCCATTCCTTTATGTTTTTTAATTAAGTTTATAGAAACCCACAGGAAAAAAAAAAATAAAAAATAATAAAAAAAAACCAAACAAACAACGTATTCCATTTTTCTCTTTTCATGTATAGCATTAAGACTTCTCTTTAACCCATTAAAATCTGAAAGAACCCATCTGCATAGAGGTAAAAACTTAGGCACTTATATGAAGCCTCTCACTATTTCGTATCAATTCACTTCAGAAAAAGAAAATAACAAAAACTGTTCAAGTGAACTATCTGGATATAAACCCTGCATTAATATATGCACATAAACTCCTTTATAAATAAACCATACTTTTCCACTCATTTACAAATATACATAATTGTTCATGCTTAGAGTTGTCTTCCTTTCTGAGCTGAAAAGCTGATATAAATAGTTCTCTCTATACAGTTCAGCTACTCAGAATAACAAAGACATTTTAATATTGCTAATCTGGCTAAAGCCAGTATTTGTTCGGCAGCAATAGCATATGTTGTTTTCTTCTCTACAATATTTTGAGCTGCTATAGAGACATCTCTATATCAAAACTAATGGATTTCAAATTAATTCAACATTTATATTCTGATCACATTTTCTATCATATATCCAAAAGGATGCATTGTACTGATGAGAAAGGTCTACAGGAAACAATACTGATTATTTTGAATGAAAATGGCTAAATTGAAGCTATTTTAGGCTGAAAGGAACCTGTTGATGCCTTTATTTGCTAGGTGCAGTCAAGTCGCTGATACAAGGACCAAGTAGGTGACAACCCAATGTGTCAGTGCAGCAGGACTGGGTGTTTGACCTTCCCCGTGCTCACCAAGGGGGGACACAACTTCTCACTCCTCTAGCTGCTCCCCCGAGGCTGTACTGCCCATGGGGTTGAAATAATTGTTGCTAGAGCTGAAAACCTGCTCCTGTGCCATTACCACGATGTGATGGTCCTGTCTTCCTCCTCCTTTCCCCAGCCACCTTTGGGGAGCAGCCAGGAAAGCCCTAGAAACTAAGTTCTCCTGGTTTTAATTACACCACTGCCCAGACAATAAATAGCCGTATCTCAGAGCTGCAGCATAACTCAGTCTCATATGTACTGACCCTATGCTTTGGCAATCAAGAAATCGTAAGGGGACAGACACTCGTACACAGGAAGGCTAAATTATATAGGTACTAAATGCCATATAGCAAACTTTCAGATATTTCTTTAGGTATATGTAACGCTATGATATGTAATATTACATGCATATGTAGAAAAAAAAAAAATTGCATAATGTTTCAGGCGTGGCCTAACAAGTGCTGAGTACAGTGCAATAAGCATCCTTAGGCTCCTGGCTGCTCTCTTGCTGATGCAGCCCAGGACGGAGTTTTAGCTTTTTGGCTGCAAGAGCAGCAATGCTGACTCATGCTACATCTTTTCCTGGGTCTGCCTGAATTTAATGTACAGATAGGCAATACTGCTGCTGCCTCTGAAGTAAGCATTAGCCAAGTGGAGTAAATGTACGAGCCCTTGTCCTTCATTATTGCCAACATCATCAGGAAGGTATCTACACATTTGTGCGAGACTGGGAGGTCTTTTCAAAAGAAAAGTTAAACCTGGCTGCACTGTTCATCGCATTTAGCGACATTACACCAGAGCACTTAACAAAGACAATTGCCAAGGGAAATCTGTGCAAGTCCCTACATCAGAATCCTTCTGTGGACTAATGCAATAATCAGTAATTGGCACGACTCCATTTTAAGGTCGGAAAGAGGTTTTGACATCACTTGCCCTGGCAACCACTATCTGCCCATTAGATAGCTTGAACAGGAAAAAAAAAAAAAAAAAAAAAAAAAAAAAAAAAAAAAAAAAAAAAAAAAGCTGAATCACACAGTACTAGCAAACCCAGTCAGTACTACTAAAAAGTCAGAACTTTGCACTTTTATAGGGTTTTTTAGTATATTTTAATTGCTTGGCACTCCACATTTTCTGCGTTTTGCCAATTATCTGTACTTGTTTGCAACATTGCCTGTTTGGTATTTCTAATATACTGCTGGACATCTTCAACTGGTAAAAGGCTATGTATCTACATAAATCAAAAAATTAAAACCCCAAAATGTTAAGCTTATTAAAATAAAACTATTTAAAATTATGCTTTAGACATAAACCTGTCTTGGAAATTTCCATGGCCTTTTTTCTCCCTACAGACTACATTTTGACAATTCTTTTACATAAGTATAAAAGAGGATTTAAGAGTTTCCACTTCAGAAATCGAAATGTCCTCCTATTGCTTCTGGGTTTTTCTCCACCACAAAAGATTTGTAGTCTTCTACATTGCTGAAGGTCATGGATGGTTTTATAATCCAGCCAAGCAAATAACCAGAATTTGGCTGAGCAGCAGAAAGTCATTTTTCAAGTTCTGCACCTGCCTGCCACAGAGAGACGATCGGGCCTGGAGACTTCATTTTAATTAGTCTCTCTTCTCCCTCAAACTGATCATCCTTTGATTCAAAAAGGGTCAAAAACTGACCTCGCCCATTAATGTAGAGATTGTTTAGGAATTTTAATAATAATTCACCTGAAGGTGGGATTATCTGCCTCAAATCTTCTCAAATCTTAACCAGATACTTTGTACTTAGTTAAGAAAATAGAAAAAAAAAAAATCACATTGACTTCACTTTTTAAGCTATTCTTCCTCCATGAGAGAAATCTTCTCTTACCTTACAAAAGATGCCGTCAAAGAAATGTTTGGGTGTCAGTGAAAGCCAGTAATAATATAGTATTTTGTATCAAAACATACATCTGGTCTACAAAATGACTCCCTCAGTTCACTTCAATCATCTGATTACGATCCTTAACAGACATGCTTTACTTCCCAATTAATAATGTTTACAACTTCCCACTGAGACTCATCTAACAATGGCAAGCAGTCCACAGTGACTGTGGGATGGCTTTTTGCCAGGCGCAAGCAATGATCCACTACCAGAATAACACTTTTCTAGGTCAAAAGAAAACAAAGGAAGGTGTAATTCAACCCTGTGCCTATGCCAACCAACTGTTTTGCTGATTAAAGGTACCAATTAAACTCGAACGCCAGAGTGAAAAGAGTAGGCGCATTTTACTACTGGTAACTAAATCATGCGACAGAGTAATACAGAAAACATACAATAATAAAAGGCAAAATAATGCACTTAAATAGGAAAATACAGGGTAACACATCGTTACTACATGAGAGAGAGAACAGTGATTAAGGAAGATCCATCACGGCTTGCATACGTTACCATCATCCAGACCCGCTGGGCAGCCCTGTTTGCAGCGAGGACTTGGAGAGCCTGTCCCAGCAAGTAGGAAATCCTACGTGATGTGTCCACCCGTGGGTGAGGCTTCCAGAGTCGCTGCAAGCGGGTCCAGCCTTATATACCAAAAATCAGCAAGGCAGAATCACTACCGCCTTTGTTTTGAGAGGAAAATATCTGGTTCCATTCTCCTGTTGGATTCCACCCAAAGCCTGGCCAGGGCTTGGGGAGGAAACCAAGGGGATTTACTTGGGTTCTCAGCCTTGAACGAGCCTAAACAAGGGAAGTTGGATACATTCTCTCAGCATTTCATCCTCATTACTGATCATATTCTGTCTAAACTGCATCTTTCACTAGTGGGCTTACATTGTTAATGATTGCACACTAAGTTGGCATCTCTGGCTCAGTGCCTGTTCAGGCTTCAAGACTTCAACACTTTTTCCATCAGCATAGGTGCTTTGTCATAACTTAGTACAATACCCACTAGCACAATGGTTATCAGTCATAAAATATACAGGATTCATCTATAGGTCAACTCTGGCTTGGGCCTGTTGTTCAAGCCTTATCACCTCAACTGAAACACTTCAAACTCTTATCAGCTCTTCCTCACCATCCAATAAAATTTGACTTTCAGTTCTTGCTTACAATTGTAATTGAATCCAGACAAATATCTTAAAGCAATAACAAAATTAATTAAATTTAAATAGAATTAATTTTCCAGTGAGTTATAAAGCCTAAAACCCATGGATAGGTATTAGTTCAGGAACTTAAAAGTTAATTTTCCTTTGTAAAACCTGTAACCAACTTTCTCCCTTCCTGCTGGGCAAGAAGCCATCACCCTACTGGAAGCTCCAGCTGGAAGAGAGCAGCGTAGTGAACAGCACTAATTTCTCAGTCACGCAGGCTGCAAAGAGAACAGCAAACCTGTCCTTCACTCACTTAACAAAGGTAAATCTCTTCACTGCAGGAGACAGCTTTTTTTTTTTTTTTTTTCCCCTTCTCTCAGCTTGAAACTATAAGGGAAATAAAATAACCACAGAAAATAACACAAATGTCTGTGCTCAATAAAAATATAGAGAAATCTAAAGAATATATATAGATATATAGAGACAAAAATAAAGCTATAGATAGAGGAAGATGAGGAAGCAGATCTGGAAAAGAATGTAATGAAAATTAAACATTAATAATGCAATGTCTATCTTACAGACAAAAGTATTTTTGCTCCAAAAAGGATTAGAGGAAGGATAATGGGTTCATAGCAGCTGTTTGCATATTACTAAATATACATTCCTGGAAAACACAACAGTGGCAGTGAGACGGAGGAAGCAGCAGCTGAGAGCTGAGAGCAAGAAGATTTAGGGATTTCAACAGTTGGACTTGTTAAAAATAATTGATATTTCAAATTTGACTGCATGACTATAATCTACATTAAAGAAAATGTATTCATTAAGACATTGGTTGCAAAGTTCTCAAATGCAAGAGAGCTATAAAGAATTATCCTTTCGAAAAAAACCCAAACCAACAAACCCACTTCATTTTCAACAAGGTATTACAAATGCCAAAAGTAAAAGAAACCAACTGGGAAAAAAACCCCAAAAAACAAACACCACACACACCCCAAATCCAACCCCCTGTGTCATTCATTATATGATAAAGAAAATCCAATTTACAAATCTATCACAGCAATCGGAGTGAAGCACTGACACCTCCCAACAGTCACTTCACATTTTCAACCATCACTTTGATCTTTTTTTTTTTAAAAAAAACCTTACTGGGGGGAAAAAAAAAAAAAAATAATCATTGGATGACTCCAGTTGACTTTAAGTGTAAGCCGAGCTGTGAACCTCCTGGATCTGCACTTTTCACTGTCCTTTGGGCTGTTTTTCTGAACCGACCTTTCTACCTGCATCCAGAATTTCAACAGCATAGCTGTGCATCAGACAAGACTGCTGCTCTTCGTTTCCCTTTGGCACACAAGCAAGCCTCCCTGTCACAGCAACCCCAAAACCAGAATCCGGATTGCATTTATGGAAGTAAATACCCTGTTCTACCTGGCCACCAAACATCTACTTTATGCTGTCAGTTTAGACATTGGTGACTGGGAGTAAAGGACTAGTGTTTCAGTTTTCCTTAGAAGTAGTTTAAATTATGATGAAGCTTTTTTTCCAAACCATACTCTTTCATCATTAAGCATAATAAAACCTCATTCAGAAAGAGATTATTTTGGTTGTTTTTCTTAATCCAGACTCCTAAATGAAGTCCTCCTGCAGTTAACTCTATTTTAAATTATCTTTCTAATGTGTCATAGGCTTCATGTACGTGAGAACACTGTTTCAATTTAAACCATTCACAATTTGATTTAGTTGGATGCAACCTTGCTTTATTTCAATTTATCTTGTTACAGTTTAAGTTGATGGGGAATTGACTGAAGTTCTGGCTCAGCTGCACAGAAGCAAACAGCTGTAGCAGTTTAAGATGTTCCTGTTCTCCAGCTGCTCACTCTGTCCCTCTGCCAGATATTACTCTCCCTAGAAACTTGGCAAAAGTGAGCCTGTGCTCAAGCCCCAGCCACCGTTGCTGACATTTGTGGATGTTGATGTAGACGCCTCTTCGCAGGTTTTCTTTGTTGGATCTACTAAAGGAGCAATAAACCATCGCAGAAGGGACACAACAGAGCAGGGACACACGTCTGAAGACGGCTTTCTGCTGCTTACCACCTGGTGAACAGCACTGTCCGACACCCCACACAGGGGACCTTAATGAAACCGTGCGTCCACGGACACGAGAAAAGTACCTCACATCGCTGTCTCCAAAAGGTTTCAAACATTTTGCGTAATTAATAGATTTATCTTCATGCACTGGGTCTGCTTGAATTCCTTGCTCTCATGGAAACTGTATGGTTTTATATCTACCAGGTTCATTTCAGCTCTTTCAATGCCAAAAAATTGATGGAAACAATGGTGAAAGATAAAACATTATTCCAAAAATGGGAATCAAAGTTACAGAAGATAAACATTTAACACAATATCATGATAAGATCTCCCTTTCAAGATGCCAAACAGGATTTCTTTGCCAACTCTCCTGAGAAGTGAAGGCGAGGAGATGGAGCAGCACTCCATCCCTGAGCAGCTACCTGTCAAAATTGAGCTTTAAAACAGGGGAAAGGAAGAGGGTTCCTATATATTAGACATTTCAAGTCCAGGACTAGTTTGTTTTGAGAAGTTTTGTGTATCTGTATCCTTCCTTGTTTCCTTGCTCAAGACAGGAGCCCAGAAACACACTGGCAGAGGGATTATTTTTAGAATAATCTTCCCGCCCTTCACAACATTTTCATGTTTGGTGGAGTATTTTTATAAAATGAATGTGTATCTTTCCCAAGTTATCATTTTGCTGTCAGATCTCCCAAAAGACTATTCATGGCATAGTACAGGTGATAGCTTATGCATGCCAGCATTTTCTCCAAAATCATCCTCCCACCAACATTTCAGGGCTCACGATCTCATAGCGACTACCTAAACTTCCACACAGCCAGATCTGCCGTAGAGCCCATCTGTCACAACCCCATCTAAAATTATACTAGTGACTCTACGGAGAAAACAAGAGTGAATGTGAGAGGTTGTATCATTTAACATTTTCTTTTTTTTTTTTTTTTTTTTTAATAGATACATTGACTGTTTGGGAAAAGTCATCAGGAAGGTGGAACAGAAGATCTAAATTGCCTAAAGATTTTTATATTGATTCTAGCAATAGGTGACTTGTGAAATGCAACTAATCATCATGGTTAAACACGCTGCTAACCACTACCTACCAAAATCTCCTCGTACTACAGTAGACTTCAGGGTTTTTTTTTGTTTCGTTTTCCATTTATTTATAACTTTACCTTAGAACTCAAAGGTTATTTGATATACTACACAAAGCACCTTCAAGTAATTATGGGCATCTAACTGCATTTGGGCTCCAGCATCACTTCACATTGTTCACTTGAAAAAACTTGCTCTCTCAAGGATATTATTCGTTATGTTTTACAGGATTACTTATTGCCTGAAGTTTATTTTTCTTAACGGATTAGCTGACAAAACTATATTGTGCAGAAAAAAAGAAAAAAAAAAAAATCCCACTTCTGCTATCACCTAGTTGCTTTTAAAACAAGTTATTGAACTTTAATAAAGGTGTTTATTACTGTAATTCTTCCCTTAAAAATCCAAAAGCTCAGCTAGAATTCCTTTAAAAGAATCTCAACATCTCTAACATTTTATCTTCTAGCCCTGAAGATTTTCTTATGTTAGATGCCAGAGTCCTTTTTATTAAATATATATATATATATATGTGATTTCTTTTTTTAAAGCAAGATATTTAAGAGAGCAGCCTTCTGGGAGGCTAAGAGGGAGGAAGGTTTATCTTTTATCTCCCCACTCCAGGAATAAATAGTGATGTCCCAAGGACTTCTTCCAGCCTTTCTCTCCTTGCATGGTTTATTAATTGATATACGATAAATCAAGAGCTACCTCTATCCAGTACTTTTCTGCTGACCATAATAGTCACCAGAGACTTTGTTTTCTTGCTTTTTGCCACCATCTTGATAAGAAAGACTTTGCCTAAGGTATCAGGCAAATTATCTATCAGAAAATTCTTCACTCTGTTGGTTACAGCACCTCAGCATAAGGCAAAATATCACATACTGTATATCTGCATTGAATAAAAGCACAGTACAACAACATCTGAGCTAGTGTGGAACAAAGCTGGAAAACGCAGACAGTGAAACACACTCTGATACAACGGTGATGCTGTTTTTGCTTGGGTGGATAAGTTCTGCTTTTTAAAATGACTGACTCTCACACAACAAGGAACCCTTTGGTAGGGTCCATCTGCATAATCCCAAATTATTCAGATGGGAGCTTTGATGAGAAAAATAGCCAAACAAACTTTTTGCAATTTAAGAGGAACCAGTGTTAGAACAAGAGGAACTTGCATTAAATCACAAGGGTACTTTTTGTATTACAATGTCTGAATTATTTAACGATACAGGTAAAAATGGTAAATTTTAAGGATATTACAGAGTGCAAGTGTCTGAATACAAATTATATATATATATATATATATATATATATATATATATATATATGTACAAAAAAATGAATTCATGCTGAAAATTCAGGTTTCCAAACAATGCTTCAAAATTATTCCATGCATTCTTCCTTTAATGTCCAAAAACATACAGAAATGCTATACTGGAATTTAGTATCACAAAAAGGTGAACAAAACTGATTTCTCTGACAACTCCATGCCTACAAATTCACCCTGCAAGAACATCATTCCACCCTTCTGCTAGCCCATGTCGTCCATTTTCTGGTGCTTTACTTGTTGCAAGCAGAACTGAAGATGGATTGCCCAGGGTCACAAAGAGGGGGGGCTGCCCCCATCTTTGTACTGCGATGTGCTAAATGGGCTCATAGGTAAAATGAAAATGGAAACTGTTTATGAACAAAACCACAGCATACCACTGAGAAAAGCAAGTTCTGTTGAGCTTTGTATAAAACAGAAGAGTGAACTGAAAATTTAACATGAAAGGCAATTTACCAAGAAAACTGATAGAATTTCATGAGTGGCTAGAGGGAGGAAAGAGTCTGGTTAGTGGGATTAGAAGACTGACAAATGTTTCTTCAGAATCTGAAGATGGACAGCAGCAGATAAATGCTTAATATTGTTCAAAGGAGTCAATTATTTTCAAAATAGTAAATATGACATGAGGTATTATGTGAGATACACGCATTTGCCTTGTAACTACTTCAAGTATTTTCTTAACTTTTTCTACAGCACACAGGTACTCAGATATTGAAGACCAAACCTCATCCCAATTCAATATCTCCTTACCAGCCATCACTGAGTCCCACTGCACTTCATCCAAGTTTGCAACTGGATGTAGAGAAGAAGGGGAATGAAACAACTAGGAGAATCATCTGCCTACAACTCATCTTCCCACCTGCACTCCTGAACAGTTTCCTTGGAACAGAGAAAGCTTATTCCATACCACGGGGTTAAATAATCTTTTCTTCCTTTTGTTAAAGGAGCCAGAATCTGATCTGCAAAGCACTTCATTATGGCATTTAATAATTTGTTTTTCCTGAATGCAGAGAGAAAACAGATTAGACACCAATAATTTCTTAACCTTGATTTTGAGGGGAAAGAAAGAGAAATGCATTTAAAATGAGAAACAGTGATTGAGGGGAAAATAAACAGTCAAATCATCTCTTCTAATGTTTTGGTGCAGCATTTCAGCCATCTGCAAACTACCTTATAGCCTCCCACTAATCTGACTTTCTAACACACTGCAGGTTGACATCTATTGGCATCAGACTTTAAAAATGCTTCAATCAAGATCTCTATAATCCTCATAACTAAAATGTCTTTGTTCTGTTTTATGATCAAACAATTCTGAAAACACAGCCACCAGTCCCAGAAAGCATTCAGGATGCTCACAGGTGAGTTAAGGTACAATAAAAAGCACAGTAATCTAGCAAATCTCCTTGGAGAATGTGTTGTTTATCACCATGCCTGCAGACTCTTACACTACAAACGGATTGGCAACCATTTCTAGCAGATCATATACAAAGACATGAATGTAATTTGAAAAGTTTAGAGACGCACAGAAAAAGCAATCAACAGCTTCAATAGGAAATTTCAGGAAAAAGTAAAATGATTTGGTAAACATGAATGATTGTTAAGTCCTTCAACAGAAAAAAAGGGGGAAATGAAGAAGCAATGACCTTTTGTACCCATCCTTCAAGTAGCAGTTTTTAGAAACTTTTGTATTGCCTATAAAATTAGCTGGAAGATAAATCTCACTATGGTGATTTGCTCTTTATAAGTCCAGAGCCAGTGTTCTGAGTTCTCACTGTATAATTACTTCAATATAGATAAAGCATGAGTCATCTGTTCTACTCTAAACTTTGCATTTAAATTTGAATTTTATTCTTGCTTATCTTTTCTTCCTAAATTGATATTACTGTCTACTATGTTTATTAAAAACAACTTAAAGCCACAGTGCATGTCAAACTCTGCACTGAGGCACCATTTGTTGTGTTATTTTAATTAACGTGTCTCACGGAGATTACAATTCTAATCATTTCTATTAACTATGTCGAAGTTTTCTTTTTCTTAAATGTCAGATTTTGTTTCCCATTTCAAATTGTACTGGAATAACCAAGAGGCTTTTAGTAAATGCTCTGCACACCTAGGTATGAAACTCAGAGGCGCTGTCTTGTTTTTCTGCTAACATCACAACCGCGGTTGAACAGGCAGCGTCCTTAGCAGAGTCACAAATTTGCCTCCCTCTGGATGTCCTCCTCTCTCATTCGTACTGAAACAAAATTTCCATAAAGCAGAATTCAGAAAAAAAAAAAACAAAAACCAAAACACACCAAAAAAACCAAACAAACCCACAACAGGTGGGAAATAAAAACCTGAATGGTAACTATAGTACTCAGAAAATACGTTCCTTGATGCTGAATGAGACCCGCTGGTAGCCCTGCTTCTCTCCTTAAGAAACTCAACCTACAACAGGACTGTACTCAAAGGGAAATTAAAAAGCAAGTCCCCCACATCTAGACTACAGTGACAGAAAGATTTTAAGGTTAAATACTTGCTTGTCTCCATCCATTTTTGCCCATGACTTAACACAATCCTTTTATAACGCATACTTGGGTAGTAAAATGGATCTCAATGTCCTTGACTGGCTGCAGGATGAGCTGCTCTGCACAGAAAAAAGATTCAGATAATGCCTTGTTTCTAATCACCTTGTAAGTGAATCTCTCACAGGGCTTGGCCCCAGGTATCAAACAGCGGCTCTAAGCCACTGAAGGAAATAAAACCCACCTTCCTAGACTTGAGGAGATTGTGGTTATTTTTAAGGGTTCCCTTTTTAACATTCTCACTTCCTTTTCAGTGACTCAACCGAAATATCTATTGTTTTTCCCCAGCCTTTATGGAAGTGCATAGTAATACTTTCTGCTGATCTGAATAAATGAAACCACAGCACTTATTCAGCATTCTGAATGGGATTTCCTTACTTCATTAAATACTCTTCTTTTCCATGACCGATGGATATGAGCCGACTGGAAGAAGCGCTATGCAGCAGTGAGAGCTCGATGCTCATCACAGCTGTCAGGCTCCCCTGCAGGGAGCTGAATCTGGAGAAGTTTTTGCAAATCGCTAGCAGAGAAAGCAGACAAAGGCATGTCAGTCTCAAAGACTCCCCCACACCACACTATCACACTACATGAATACATTTTTTTAATGTCTCTTTTCATTTCAATTAAAGGACAAGTGGTCCATTTACTACGATCAAGATAGTTTCACAGTCTGAAAGACTATGAGAGTCTTTAAGCTCTTAGTTATGAGACAGCGGGATGCACTGACATCTGCAACTGCACTACTGCTAATTAAACTCAACACTGCTGTCTACCTATTCTTCGGAAATCCAGAAATTAATAGACTCTAGATTGATTTTCTTTTTCTCAGTCTTAAAAAAAAAAAAAAAAAAAAAAAAAAAAAGAAGAAAGAAGAAAGTAGATAGATGTAAGGTAGGAAAGTCAATCTTAAGATATATTATGTAACTAACCTGCCACTATGTTAAAGTAGACCTCTGCAGATTTTTCTTAGGGTCTTGTTTATTAGTAGAGGTCAGGATCTTTGGATGGAAAAGATTTAATTCTTACCTACTAAAAAAATTATCTGAGTGTTTCGTCTCTCCTTTTGTTGTGTAATGCAAGAGAGAAAACAAGAAAAAAGCCCATTATTGTGCCTCTATCTGTATCCTTCAGGTATGTTCAAAACCAAACAAACTCCTTTATTTCTACCCATCTCATCTTTTCATTCATACTTAAAAGCCTGGTATAGTTCCCATCCTCTTAATCACTTCTCACAATTGTTGCTCAAGTCCTACAATCCTTTTTCTATTGTTCTCTGAATTTCCTGAAATACATTAATTCAAACAACCAGAGCCCTACAATTATTAGAAGGATTCCAGATGAGCTTTCACAAGTATTTGGTAGTGCTTTAATTTTCTGCATAGCTTTCTACATCATAGTAGATATAACCTTCTGAAATCATCAGCATAACACATTCTGAGGTTCACCTGAGAAGGGTGTCACTTTATTTTGCAGTTTTGAACACACCCATGGACATTTTTCCACTCATTTTCTCTAAAATTTTTTTGTTTGTTTGTTTGTTTGTTTGTTTGTTTGTTTTTCTTGACCTTTGAATGTAGTTTTTTCACTTTTCCCCCTTCTGGTGAAAAAAATAAAAATGTAGTTTGGATTTAAAAGTCCCTCAGTGCATTCTCAAAAAGCACATTTTGAAAATACAGCACACCTAGAAACGAGGAACTGCAAGAGCTCTTTAGCCTAAAACCTTACAGATAGACACGCCAAAAAATCAGCTCAAATCCATCAGCCTTTCTATCAGTTCCTCAATGGATTCTCTAGGAACAGCCACATTTGTTCACCCACCACTTCAGTCTCAGAAAGATATTTTCAAGGACAGCTCAGACTGGGGAGAATGGAGGTTATCTCCCAAGTGCAAGGCTGTGTTTCACCCTCTGTGCTCAATCCCCCAAAGACCAACATAAATAAAGAGGAACAAGAGGTTCCCATGTGGTTACATGTACTGGCACATCAACGCCAGTATTTTTAGAAATTGCAGTTCTTTCCAGCTCAGCAGGTACAAAGTGAAAGCAATTGCTGAGCACAAATTTTTCTCATCCCTCAGTTGCTGAGGTTTCCTATAAACGCACTGAAAGAGTACGGCCTGGACTCAATCTCCTGTGTTAGAGAGCTGAAATGACATTGAACTAGGGAGGAGTAAGGGCTTCCCCTGCCCTCAGAGTCTACTGCAACCCAAGACCATGACCCAAAGTCTTAGACATCCCGAAGCCAGCTGATGCTGGCAAGATTGCAGAGGGCACTTGAAATGGTACCACAAAAGCAAAATTTCAGGCCATTCATGACACACGTCTTCCCCATCCTTGTTTGCCTCAAGTCTCATCTAACTGTAGTAGCCAAGCAGAAGGGACAACCACCATAAACCCAGACAACACACTTTTATTGCCTGAAACTCAAAACACAACAGTGGGCTGGCTTTTGTCTGCCTGGCAGACAGTCTGGTAGAGAAGGGCAGACGAGCAAGAGGAAAGGGAAGCAGATACACTTGGACGTTGGGATGTGCTCTGTGATCTGTCCTTCTGGGAACTGTGTTGTATAAAATTCATTTAAGAGTTCCTAACATCCTTTTCAGACACTTGTGGAGGAGCATTTAATAGGTGAAGGGCTCTCCTCTCGCTAAATTATATCCTGGATTTAGAAACACACCTGTACAGCCTATCTCACTGCAAGAACTCTTAAGCACAGCTTGGCCATAAGCCTGTATAGTGACTTAGTGAAGTAGCATTTAAAGCTCTTCACAGAATTTGACAGCTTTCTTAGAATAACCTCTTCACTAATCGGGGAGATGCAGAACTATTTTATCTAAGAACTAGACTCTCCCAATTTTAGCCCAGACTTTGCTAACAGACAGCGTAAGGAAATTCTTCATTCACATCTGACCAACAACAAAATCTTGCACTTCAGAAGAAGTTAAGGTGAAAAAACTAAAAAACAAAACAAACAAACAAACAAAAAAAAAAAGAAAAAGAAAAAGCAGCTTTTAATTCCAAGCATTCAAGACAAATAACAAAGGCAGCATAGAGCAAATACTGTAAAGGATCTTGTTACAAATCAGTTTCCAGAAGATGACCTGAATTAGAACAGAGCAGAGGGAGAAGCTGAGGATGAATTCATATAGGGAAAATATTTTCTGTCCATATCCCTCAGTTTAGCCTTCAGTGCATTTGTCCACATAAATCTTTACCAAAGCTTGGAACATGATAGGACTGTAACACAGTGGAATGAATAAATAAGTAATTGAAAATTGTAATTGACTTCACGTAATTATATCCCTAATTTTCAGAACGTTTGTGTGTTAATCCCCAGCCGAAATTTGAAATCCACTCTTCCGGGTTGTTTGCTTGTTGTAAAGACAGAATATTTAAAAACTTTGTGTTTTTCCCTTGCCTGATTGTGTACTACAGAGATGAAATTGTATGAATATAATGCGCTGGGACAATTCAACCCCGAGCACAGCAGCCACCCTGTTATTTAAATGCTGGATAGCTGCCAAACAAACAAAAATAATTCATTTCATATCACGTTATTTTGAATACTTTGACAAAATAGGGAAAAGCAACAAGACATTAATTACATGGCTCTGTCGAACTCTGCAACTTTTAGCAAAGTGTTTTAACTCCTTCACAGGACTGTGCTCGGCATTGAAATGGCGCCAAAATCTATAAGTACCTTGTAGATGCAGGTCAGTGCCATCAATCTGGAAACTGCTTCTGGATCAGCAGTGACACAAAAAAAAAAAAAAAAAAAAAAAAATGACTCAACTTCAGATCTCCCAAGAATGACATTAAAAAGTTAAGCAGCACTTAGTCTTCTTTAAGATGTCATTTCTGTTCAGTGTAACTGTTAGACACTTAATGCAGATAGATGGGCTAAGCAGACTTTGCGAAGACAAAATTTCCTCCTTTACATCCAATGTAAAAGCTTTTAAAATCTCTCTGTCAGGAACAATTTGACTGCATATCAATTGCATTCCCCTACTACTGCAAAACTTATAATAAGGGAATATCACAGGGAAGAAAAAAAACACATTTTGATAACTCTGACAGTAAAATGAAACACTGTCAATCTAATCAGCTGGAAATCTGGGACTGTACATTAACCTCACTTTGCTCATTAAAGTCCTTATTCAATTAAAATAGCAGCTGGGATACGTCTGAGTGATGCCACACTCTTGCTACCAACAAGTAGATTTCTGGTGTTTCTCCATTAACCTCATGAAGAACGGGCTCTGGGACTTCAAAGTTTTTAGGGCATCCACCTGGTTTTTAATGCAGATCAATTAACAAAATAGAAACCGCATACCTATATTCTTGACACAGTAGAAGTTCAGAGCCTATATGTAAGAAACAAAGTCAGACATTTTCCTATTATTTTCAACATACAGTATGAGGTTTTATAGAGCTCATCTTTAAGTATAGGATTTATATAGATAAAACCACTTTGCTTTAAAAATTAAAGTTCTGGAATAGGTCTTATTTCACATTCCTCAATTTTTTTGTTTGTTTGTTTGTTTTTTGTTTGTTTATTTTTTGTTTTGTTTTTCGTTTTTTGTTCATATATTAGAGAAGAAGAGATACGAAGGTCGTAATTTAGCCTGAAGTTCTCAAAGTAAAAAAAAAATCAGTTTTATCCACAACAATATATATTTATGAACATACTAAAAGGAGAATAATTGAATCATCTTCCATATATGCTTATAAGAATAATCAAACCGATCCCTAGGGTGAGAGACACCATTTCCCAAATGCCTCTATTCTGTGTATCGGGAAAATTTTCATTCTCCTCACATAGTCTCCATTTAGTTCATCGTTTTCATAATGCCTCTAATAATTAGCAATAATGGTGGATATTTCCAAAGGACAAACTGGTGGCTTTATTCTCAATTCACAAAACTGCCTAAGCAAAGGCAAAAATAAAATAAATGCTAGACATGCAGGGAAGACTGGGAGCATCTACATTAAAGTCAATAGTTATACGTAAAAATACATAAAACTGGGGAAAGAAGAATAACAAATGTCTTTAGATAATTTATGAGAATCACAGTATGAACTCTGAGCAGAGATACATCTACAAAGAGAAGCTACTCAGGAGAACCAATTTTTAACTTGCCATTTCAAGCTAAAGAGGAAAGAATAAAAATTTCATAGCATCAGCGCTGTCTGAAGAACTCTTTTGTGCTTAAATAGTATATCCTGAACAATTCTAAAGCTCAAAGTATGGAAATTAGCATCACAATCCATTGCATCTAGTTTGTGAATGGAGTTGTTATTTAGCAGGACTGTCAATTTAGCATCTTCAGTGACCAATACATTGATTTAAAAAGTATGTCGTATTAGCCAAAATATTTGCATTATTTTCAAAAGCTTTAAAAAGTTTTGTGGTTTTTGTTTTTTTTGTTTTTTTTTCAAGGTTTAACAAAGTTGCAAGCATCTCTGATTTTCACCCCTGGACCAACTCAATTAAGTTAGAAGGAGGAAAAAATATTTTTTTCTTTTGGCAAAACTTTATAACAAGTTTTAATTTAAAGAGATTGTTTACAGAAATAACATAAGCTTGTAAACAATCAGGATTAGCAATAGCAGTGCTGATCTGCACTTCATTTGTCCTGATAAAAGAAACATCAATGACACTTGTAAAACATCTGTTTTGACATACCCTTCCACTTTCCTAGAAACACATGAGAGGCTACATGGAGTTTACTAAACAGAAAATCAATGTACACTGCTGGAGAGGAAAGCTGGGCTGGAGGAAGGGATCGACAAGGACACAGCAAACAGGGAGACTGATTATAAACTTTGCCGTAAAATACTGCACTGTGCCTTTCAAATCTTCTCTACTTGTCTGTTTAAAGACTTACAATATTCTAACTTAGTATTTTGTGTTCTTACTAAAATTAAAAATAAAATAAAATTAAAAAAAAAAAAAAAAAGGAAAAAAACAAAGTTTGGTAGACTAGAAAGCTCCTGGTATATCTCAATGTGCTTCCAACCAACAAGAGGTTGTTCTCATATAGCTCTCACCAGCTCAGCATCTTCTCAATTTTATAACATTATCTTGACAGAGAGTGGGACTTCTCAAACCTAAGACATGACTCCAACACAAACATGAGATGTCTACTGCCTAAGATCTCTTAATAGTCAATAAGAGGAAATCTAAACTTTTAGGTTACAATACTCGGTGCTCTAAAATATCTCTAAGAGATATAATGAGACTATTTATCTCCTTAAGGAAAACTTATTTTCTTCTTTGCCTAGAGAGTGTGCCTAAGGTGAGTATCATTTCAGGGGAGAGAGATCTCACCCAGAATGGCTTGTAGGGTGCATGTTCATGAACATATGGGGAGTGTCCTTTCTGTCCCATTGTTCTTGCCAAAGACAGTGGATAACATTGCTCTGCCATAAATATGACTATATGTGATTCCTGGATGAGTTTGTTCATGTGGCTCTAGCAGTGGTTTGCTAAAAAGCTGCTTTCTCCAAGACAGGAGGGGAGAACATTCGTATTGCCAGTGATCATTGCCACTGATCCTCCACGACGTGCTTGGGTTTTAGTTCTAAGAGTTCTCCATGAGCAGCATATCCTTTACCAGCATTAGTGAAAGAGCTTCAGACTTTAGGGAGAAGATGAACAGATTTTGTCCATCAACGACAGAATTGCCAGATACCCCAAGGAATAAATATCATGATAAAATGAGTTTTAAAAGATAAAGCCAATTTTAGTTTTAATGGAAATTTTCTTTAGCTACCAAAAGGATTTTAATGTCCAAATTCTAATCTTCTATCTCCTTAAGAAGTCAAGAGCTACACTACATAACATGACTCTTCCCTGTTTAACTCCACATGCATGATTTGACCTAATACTTGGACATCTCTCTTTTTTATATATTTGTTTCCAAAGTCTTTCCCTTGGCGACTAGTAACTGCATCCATAATGGCTATTCATTGTTTGTCAGACAGTGCCACTGAATTGCTGAAAATGTCAGACCCCATAAACCAAAGTCTTAGAGCAACACAACTTCTTTTTGCTGGAGAAAAGCCAATTTAGTAAAAGAACTGTGTGTTTCACTGCCTCTTCTCTCCAGTTTCTAAGTAACTACCCTGGATTTAAGTCCTGGTTTCTTCTCTCCCCTCCATCCACTTGCTCCAGCTTCTTTGTCAAATCAGTTAGCACTGAGTTGACCAGTAAAACAGAAGTTCTCTCACCAGTCAATCACTGCTGCAGTGGGTCAGGAACACCAAGTTACCCCATATAACATTAGCAGGAATGAAACTCAAGCTACAGGGACCCTATTCTCAGTTCTGCTATTTACCTTTGAATGATGCTGTACAAGTCATACCACCTTTCTGTCCTTCAATTTTCCATCTAAAATTGAATTATTAATACTCAATCTTTTATAAAGTAATTTGAAGTCTATAGCTGAAATGAGATACTATTTTTTTTTTTTCTCCCACCATTGACCCCTCAGATTTTCTAATTTATTTTGGTCCCACTCTTCATTCTAAGTTTGTTGGTGGAGTAGGAGGGAGTTCAACAGGTTTGGTAGTATGTTGAGTTACAGTCTTTCTCACTGTGCCCTTAAGGTGCTCCAAGTCTCCAAGATCCAGGAAAGATCAAGGAGTGGTTACACACACAAACAGAACCAGTTTAATAAATACAGTCAAGCTTTATGGTGCTGAAAATGCTCATCAAATAGTTGTTTGCTTTTAAAATATATTTTAAAAAATAATTTATATACTGATTCAATAAAACGCCATCTCTTGCTGCATATTTTACATCGCTCTCAACCGGCAGTACAAAATATTCAACAGGTTTATAAGGAACATCCCTGTCCCCAGCTGCACTGCACATTCAAGACTGGACATGATCTCTAGTAGACCTTGCAGCGTATGAGCCACCAGCTCAACAGTTCTGATAAGTTCCTCTCATCAGTCAAACCACATCCCATGCACCTACAATTACTTCATAGCATTAGAGACAGAGAGGGACTCAGCTGAGTCAGAGAAACACATTAGTATTACTTTGCAATTATTCAGTACCTAGGAGAAATTTAAATCACTCATAAACTGTCGGCATACAGATGTTACAGGTTTTCAGGTATTTTAAAATCTTGTAACTAAAGTTTAATGTCTGTTTAACACTGTATTAACACAGGGCCTGCCTTCTTATCGTACTTGATTTAGAATTGAAAATAGAAGTCTGGTTGTTCCAAATAACCTTTTAAAGGTCAGTTCTAAAATGATCATTATGGTTTTGGCATTTTAGATTTTTTTTGCAGTGATACGAAATCTTAGTCCTAGAGCTATTTGCACAGAAAAATAGGCAATGCAGTTAGACAACACTAAATACTTAAGCCAGGAGACACCGCATAATTCACCTTTCACATCATTCAAAGATACTTCTACAGATTTCATTAATATGGCAAAGTTAGCAACAAGACTCTTGGCTGCAATGTCTTTGAAGTCGTTATTATCTCTGGCTGCAAAATCAAACGATAAGCTGACGTATCAGTTAGCTCATTAAATGCTGTCTCCTTCACTGTTGTTTTTTGGGGGGTTTGAAATTATTTTTCTAAGTAACAGATTCTGTAGTCCTTTTTTTCATGTGAGAATTAATGCCTGAAGGATGCAGTCCAGCATTACTGCCCATGCGATCTCCATGACAGTCCAATTATGTCACTACTTCTGTATGTAGCAATTTAAGAAACAGAAACCTTGGGCTACCAAATCAGTGTGTTTGTTTTTCTTATTGAGTGTGCATAATTCAACCGGAGAGAGCAGGAAGTAATGGTGATACTGCTCCAAACCAAGGCAGCGGCGGAAATTTAGATTAGCAGCACAGAGCCACTGTACCTGAATACGTCAGCATCCTTTTCACTCTACAGCATTAGCAAATCCCCTAAGTTCATGGCACGCTCCACATCCCAGATGCTTTGGGCTGGGAGAATGGTTTGCACGCTGGTGTGCACATAGGACCAAATTCACCAACAGGAAGGCAGGGCAGAAAGCGCTTGAAGCGAGTCCTGATACAGAGTTAACACACAGCTATAGGCACACGTAGATCTCAGGGTTCAAAGCAATCCTGCATCCTTCTCTTTAGACATATATTTAACTCTTCTGAGTGTTTTCTCTCATTTATTGCTTCACTAGCATCATAGGTGCACCCTGAATGGGGAGTTAAAATGCAATCTCGATCTTAAGAGCAAGCTGCTACTTGAATATGAAATAAAATAATGATTAAAAAAAAAAAAAAAGCCTACAGGGGTTGGTCTCCACCACAATGTAAAACTAGTGATATTTTCAATGTAATGCAACAATTCTCTTCCTCTCTAAAAATTCTGCCTCTCAGAGAAGTTTGAATCCATGAAAAACACCAATTTTGTCCTACTGGATTTTCCTTGCTACTTTCAAAATAATGAATGGTTTTAAATACAAGAGAAAAGAAAGTTGCACTTTTTGCACTGGAAAAAAGAAAAAAAAAAAAAAACACACTATTTTCTGGAAAGCAACGAGCGTGATTATCTTCTATTGAAGTCCAAGAATAATAGGTATTAATGATGGCACTTCTGCTAATTTCATAAAGCTTTCTCCCAGCTGAGTGAAACACGCTTTATTCAATGAACTTCCACGATTTCAAGCATTTGAACACCATACGGTAGCACCACTGCAACAGCACGCTACAGCATATCTGAACAGTGCAAATACATATATTTTAGCTAGCTGTAGCAGATAATAGAAGAGCTATATTTGCACTCCTCAGTAGCAAATGCTCTTTAAAACAAAATTAGCCTTTAGAAAGAATATTTCAAAAGAGTCGGTGAACCCATTTAGCTTGAAGAAATGCAACGCAGTATCTGCAATAATATATCTTGTAATTCCATTTTATTGCCTTCAGTGATTTTTTCCATGGATTTTCTCATCCCTAATTTTAGAAAACAACTGTATCACTCATCATTTTTCTTGAATATAAAAGAGTAATTCCTAGGAACATGAAATATGGATGTCAAACCCCTCCATGTACTAGACAGTTATAATCTCTTAGAAGTAACCATGAGAAAGCAGAGAGCATTGGCACAAAATTCCTGGCTCAGAGATCTGAAATTTAATAGGAATTGTTGTAACAAATGGAAGTCTTGTTATTCTTTGACCTACACAAAATGGGTCAATTTACAATCTTTTCCTGCATCTGTTCAAAACTCGTGCTACAATGTTCAAGTTAAGGTACCTGAACCTGCGCTGCACCACTCACATCCCAGCTGAGCAAAAATTTCTCTCAGCTTCAGTCCTGGCTTTAGGCAAGTCAAGTAGGAAACTGGTTCATGAAATGTATTGGTAATCGGGGAGACAGTGCCACTGTTTTCACACAAGCATCTGTTGAACACCAAGAAACTGTTCTTGAGAGGTCAGATAAAAATACCTTGGCATAACTATTTCTTCTTCAGGAACTTCCCAAGGACACTAGGGAGATGGGGAAGGGACCTGGAGATAGGATCCAAAAGGAGAAAGAAGGACAATTGGATGGCTAATGTGAGTGGTACCAGGGAGGGCTGGTAAAAAGGTTGGAAATTTGCAGCTGATGCGAAGTGAATGAGACAGGCTCTCTGTTGGGATGACACCATATGATAGTGTAATTAAATATTTACCATAATGAGTAGTCACAAGGGAGTGTCTATATGTAAAACTCGTATTTCCTTCTGACTATTTGGCCTTGTAACCCTAACAGTCCTTTTTTAACAATGGGGGAGTGTGTGTGTATATTAAATGTAATTATACACACACACACACTTCATCCCACATGCCACTTTTCATATGGCAATATTAACATTCTTTACAAATTAATTAAGCCTAATAAGACACCCATAATTGGACTGCTAAGGTTTATTATTTCTGTTTTACTATTGGGAAACAGATCCAGTGAGATTAAGTGCTTTAACTAAGTAAATGAATCTCTAAATTATGGTGGGAACACAGTCCAAGGGCCCTGATTCCCACCCGAATGACTATTTAAACTTTGAAGGTTCTGTGCATGGGCATAAAACAAAGTCGTCTGTGTTTAGTTTTGAATGTGTCCTTTTCCAGATGAAAAATCACTTCTACAATAGATATTAACAGTAATAGTTGTGAATCTTTCCCTTAAAAAAAATTAAATCAACCCAACACCTTTCTGAACTTGCTCTCAGGCTCCTAATGTTGTGTGTTTGCTTTTAGATGACTTTCAGCAACACACAGTCCATTTTCATTCATCTCTGGGAGATGCAGGAACAGTGACTTTACTAAGCCACTGCTCTAATTAATTGAAATGTTTTTGCAGATTGACAAATACATTAGATAAATTAGAATTTCTTCCATCTAGCTGTCTGATCAGTTTAGACAGGAGCACATCTAGGTATTGAGGCATCATCTGGTTATTTTTTAACCTTCAGCTATACAGGCCTTCATAAAAAGAAATGAGATTTTGGGGAATGTTTCTTTTATTAGATCACAAATAAACACTAACTAAAGTACTGAAACATGACCTTGACGTGACCGTCATTTTTCACAGGCCATTTCTAACAACCACAGATTAAAATATGGAGAAAAAAAAAAAAAAAAAAAAAAAAAACTACAGGTAATGCGACTTGAAGAGCACAGAGGAACTGAAGGAACATTAGTTTAATCCGAAGTGGCACTGCTTATATTCCTAACGAAAAGAAGCCACGTATCAACCTACAATCAAACCCGTTAGTAAAAGTAATGACGTACTGACTTCAGATCAGTTCCTTACTCTCTGTTTAATTACAAAACCACTAAACAACTATGATTTCAGATCATCTGCATCTAGTTCCTTATAAAGCTTCTACGTATGGGCGAGCTCTAACCAGTCCTCACGACGGAGACTTACAGAACATGGCAACTTACCTTTGCATACCATCATGAACTTGAAAGGAAAGCAGACAGTTGTCTTTTTAGGCTTGAAATCCCTCATTATTGATCCATGGAACATTAATGTATTTCACAGTTTGTTTCTTCCATAAAAATAGTAACTAGATTGTGTTAAAGTGCCACTTTGTAAGGAAACAACAAAACACAAAGCAAAGCGAGACAAGCCTCAGTGGGCAATTAGGTTCTGCTGACGCTCTTGGAAAAGGTCAAGACTGTCAGCTTCCACTTTAGAAAAGCCAGAGTGATTCCTCAACAGCCCTACACCACCGATGTATTTGCCTCAGCTCTCGGCTTCAAAGACTCTTCAAAGGATATAGAAAAGCCCTCTACTTTTGGGGAATCTGCTAGTGGTATCTTAAAGATGCAATTTGACTAAAATCTTCTGTTTTTCTCCCCCAACCTCTAAAATCTTCCCAGTGCACAAACCTATCCTGGCCCTTCATGTTGCTTTTTCAAATTCTCCTGCCTTCTGCCAGGTAGGTGATGGCTCAGTGACTCTTTGCCCTGTATCAGTATTTCTTGGACAGACACACAATATGATAAAATGTACACTCAATGCCTGTATCAATCATTCCAGAAAGATAAACCTGAATTTATACACTAAGCAGCCATATCAGCAAACTTTTTTTTTTTTTTCTTTTTTTTCTTTTCCCCCCATTTGGTATAACTAGCCTTGCTTTTTCCTGCTGCCAAAGCAGTAGGCATTCCATAACCACTCTGTTGCTCTCTTCTTGCCAATATATCTTCTGTTGTGACTTACTGCTCTGCTCCAAGTACTCTCAAAAGAGCCTGGCTGGAGATGCAAACACAGAGAAACTCAAGAACGACCTCCACCAGCAGTACTGGGAAACAGCATAATTTTGACAAAGTACAAGTACAGCATCACCTTGTCAAACACAGCAGATAATGAGCTTGGAATCAGCCTCCAAAATACTTGAACCAAAAAAAGATGAAAGCTGGCCAAACACTGGTTAGTTATTAGAAAGTGTTCAAAAGCTGTCACTCACATAGGAACCTTTTGACAGATTATACCTTTTCCCGATCCTAAAAATGACAGATACAAAGAGAATATCAAGAAAAAAGGATTTTGTTTACTCCACTCTCCAACCTGTGAGCTGAAAAGGAGTGCCTGGAAGGCCTCTTGTTTCTCTCTTGATCTACAAAGCCCCTCAAAAAGGCTCCAAAATCATCTTCAGACATCGAGTTATCAACCACCTCAGATACCTGCTCCCCTAATTCCTACTGTATTTCTGGACCAAGAAGAGGGAAGTGGGCTAAACAGCAGATAAAAATAAGTGAAAAAAACAATTACTGAATGTTGAAACTATCAATTTCAGACAAGAAATAAGAATACTTTTAAAATAAGGAGAATAATCAATCATTAGAAAAGTCTGCTAATGGTTATGCTTGACTCTTCACTTAAAAAATGCCACTTAAAAATGAAGAAAGGATTTGTTTCTGGAAGTTATGTTCTAATTTTAATAGTGTGGTGGTTTGACCCTGGCTGGATGCCAGGTGCCTACAAAAGTCACTCTGTCACTCCTCAGCTGGACAAGGGAGGGAAAATATAATGAAAAGCTTGTGAGTCAAGATAAGGACAGGGAGACATCACTCAGCAAATACTGTCATAGGCAAAACATACTTAAATTGAGGAAATTAACTAAATTTATTAACAATCAAATCAGAATAGGGTCATGAGAAATAAAAATAAACCTTAAAACACTGTCCTCCTACTCCTCCCTTCTTCGTGGGCTCAACTTTATTCCTGATTTCTCTTTTTATCCTGCCGAGTGATGCAGGGGTGCAGGGGATGGGTGCTGTGGTCGTTTCACCACCCCTTGTCCCTGCCGCTCCTTCCTCCCGAGGGGAGGACTCCTCACACTCCTCCCCTGCCCCAGCGGGGGTCCCTCCCGGGGGTGCAGCCCTTCAGGCACAGGCTGCTCCAGCGTGGGTCCCCCACGGGGTCACAGCTCCTGCCAGGAGCCTGCTCCAGCGGGGGCTTCCCACGGGGTCACAGCCTCCTTCGGGCACATCCCCCTGCCCCAGCGTGGGGTCCCCCCGGGCTGCAGGGGGGTCTCTGCTCCCCCGGGGCCTCCCTGGGCGCAGGGCACAGCTGCCTCCCCATGGGCTGCCCCACGGGCTGCGGGGGAACCTCTGCTCCGGGCCTGGAGCACCTCCTGCCCTCCTCCTGCACTGACCGCGGCTGCAGAGATGCTGCTCCCACACACTCCCACTCCTCTCTCTGTTACTGTTCCATTTTTCCCTTTCTCTTCCTGAAATACCTTCTCGGGGAGGCGCTGCCACCCTCGCTGGCGGGCTCGGCCTTGGCCAGTGCTGGGTCCATCCTGGAGCCGGCCGGCGTTGGCTCTGTCGGACATGGGGGGAGCTGCAGCAGCTCCTCGCAGCAGCCACCCCTGTGCTCCCTGCTACAAAAACCTTTACATGCAGACCCAGGACAAATAGAAATTTAACGAAGGATATTCTTTGTTATGTATCATGCAGAGGTCAAAACAGATGATCAAAATGATCCTTCCTAGATTCACATCTGTAAATCTGTCTGTCTGTCACCAGGAATTGTTATTTATGTGCTTCTGAAGGAGGATGAGCATGGAAGATACTTCACTAAGGTAGAATGAATTAAAATCTTGGGAAATTTTACTTGTGCCGCACCGCAGTCTATAGCAATGACAGCAAAGTAACATTTTTATTGTTAAGGAAACAAACTGTGCAAAGGCTATGATGTGTCTACTATTATCCAGGTCTAATTAAAGTAAAAATAGCTTAAATTTGGAAAAAAAACCTTTTCAAACTGTTCATAAATCCTTAACTGTTGAAATAATTAAGGGTAAATTGATCTTTAATTTAATGGGATATTCAATAGTATACTAAATAACACAATTATAAGACATACAGAACCATTAAAAAAAATAGGATAACCTAATTATAGGCCTAATATATGGTGATCTATCGGATAATTATAAGATGTACAGTATCTTAATGACGTCCATTGAACTTACACATAATACAGAGTCCTGCTGCACGCACACTCCCGAAATACACAAAAATGCTTTTCTTTCAGAAGTTAAATGTAAATATTTCTCCTGAGCAATGCGGTGCCGGTTATTGTCTTGAAGCTTTTTTCCCACCTATGGTACCTGGGGTACTCTTGTTTCAGGGTTGTTTTCATCTGTGCTGTTCTCAGTGCTGGTTTCTGTTACATAGGGAGATTATATTACACTTAGCCTTCTAAAATACTTTTCATAGCTTTATGCACTAAGAGTGGAAAAGCGGGACCCAACAGTATCTTTCTCCTTTGCTTGCTAATAAGGTTAGTTCTGTGCAATATTCTCATTATTGTTTTGATTTTTTTTTTTTTTTTCATACTTGAAACAAAAAGCTGTCAGGGTTTAAGATTTACTAACAATGTACATGACATGCTTCTTACCTATTGCCCCCTCCTTTAATTCTCCTCCCTCACTTTCCTTATTCTAACTTTAAATATACCATCTACATTTCTTTTATCTATCCACTGACCTTTCCTTCTCCCTGCCTTGTCTCACTTTCTTCAGCAATCTACTCTCTCTCTCGCAATCCCTTTTCACTCAGCAGGCAGGTGCTTGTGCTGTGCGGATGGAGGGGCCAAACCTCTTGGTCAGTTTAAGAAAAATATGGAGAGAAAAAAAAAAAAAAAAGATAAATAAAATATCTACACTTTAGAAAAGAAAAAGAAACACAATGTTTTTCAGCTGAATAATGATGCTTACACCAAGAACAAAAACACTGTGAGTCACAGAACTGAAGATTCTTTGGAAGAATTCATGTTGGAAATGAAAACCTGGAATTTCCAAAGCAAATAAACAAATGGAAGACCCCAGAAGATGAATTTTTGATTGCGGACTGAAATAGTGTAGGAAAATATAACGGCGGAGGGAGGATTTAAATACTGTTAGGTTTTCAAAGCAATCCTTCTTTTTTATAATCCAGAGCTTTGACACTCCCTGTCTGAAAATTCAACTTATATTGGCATTTTCTTCTTTCTCTCTCAGTTTAGTTTAGCCATGAATCACCTGTTCTGCTGCTCCTGGGTGCAAGATGCTGTTAACAATTTGACATTCCTCCGGCTGTGCAGTAACCGCATTCCAGCTCTTGCTCCTACCGATTTCAAATGGGGAGTAGGGATCTCTCAGATAAACGCATTTAATACGGCAACACAATGCATGGTTACAGTTATTCCTTAGCAGCTAGCAGTGCCTACCTAGCAAGAAAAATCCTAGGAATAAGCAAATCTGGTACAGACCATGAAAATCTGGAATGGACAATTCATATCTCCTCAAATATTGAATTGTCTCCCAGTGGATTCATATTTATTGTACATTAAATGCACACGTTGAAAAGGATAGTAACATAGTTTTATCTTAAAGTGCTTATAATCTGAAAAAGACCTGAACACGCAGAGTGGGATGGAAAATGATGACACCATAAACATGTGATCAAATTATAATTGCAAATACGAACGGTAAATGAAATTGTATTGGTGCCAGTTACTCTTCATGTCTTCTATCAAAAACAAGAGACCAGATTCACTAAGTAATTCCAGTATATCTAATTCATATTCACTTATCTCTTTCTACCTGCTCCAGTTTTTAAATAACTTTGGGGACATCTGTCCCGATTCCTGTATTATGTGTTGCTTAAATTCTGATGAAGCTTTGGCCTCAGTTTCCCAAGTATACTAGTCTGCAGCAACAACTAACAGCTCATTTCCACTGCACAGCTATGTTCATCCTCCAATTATCACTAATGACCACCTTATTTTGTAAAAGATCGTGAAATAAATATACCTGCGGGTGTCAGAAAGCTGGTTGAGAGATACTGAAAAGCAGATGGAAAAAGGAAAACTTGACAGTTTGGGGTTTTTTTCTGTCTTGGAATGGGGGGAAGGGGGGAATGAAGACAATAAAGAGGATACTAAAATCATCTTCTTTATGAAAAAAGGAAAATATGAATGTGAAACAGAGTTAACAGTGGTCGGTTTTGCCTTTTTTATATTTGTGAATAATTCAACACTTTGGGGACATTTGGGCGTGATTTTATTTTTCCCTAAATTTTCTCCCTAAACTCTAGTTAAAAGACAGACTAAAAAAACCTCATTCACCGATAAATATATGGAAACTTTAATAGCTACCAGAATAAGTGTGCTAAATATAGATACTAAATTAAATGCTAAAGCATAAAATAGATCTATTTAACACCCTGCTTTTACTTTCCCATTCACACATTATATATACATACACACTTGGTTTTGGAGGGGGGTTATAATTCTGAATTCTCATTCCCATCTTAACAAACATGTGTTGGTTTTTTTTCCCCATGTGCAGCTTTGTGCTAAAGGGTAGAAACATTACGTTCAAATCTACCATTTCACGAGCTGATTCAGCAAGCATCATGCCATTTAAGACAACAACAAAAATTGTGACCTAAGAGAGAAGATGGTTTAAAAAAAAAAATCACAGTATAGAGCGCATCAGCTGAAGGAAACCAGTCTATCGGCATCCCTTCATACCAAGACTTCATGCCGTCTGTGAGAAACATCATTTTTTTCTGGAGGCAGCTTGCCTAGTGCTGAGCCAGAACCAGCACACCGCAGACACCACACTAATACCACAGCTTTGGATTTTGACGATAATGGGTTTTCTTTAACTTATGATGGAGAAAATGCCTCATTTCTCCCCTTCTCAAACAGATTTCCTCAGCCATGACGTATCACACCATTCTTACAATTTTGAAAGAACTAGAAAAATTTCCACAGCGTGGAGAAAGGGACTCTATTGTACGCAAGGAAAAGAAACCTCTAATTAATAAGCAAAACACGATTTCTTTTCATAGGTAGGAGACGGGATCAAGAAGACTTTAGCAAAGTCACGATCAAGATCAAAAAACTGCGCAAGCATTAAGTTCAATTTAAGTTCTACACAACAGCCCCTGACTATTTTCTCTCCCCCTGCTCAGTCTTGCAGGAACACCACTGCTTATTCAATAGAGAGCTGGGAATAACCACCTATAAGACACCAGGAGACATCATAGCATGTTGGATGTCGCCTTCCTGACACTGCAGGCGGCTGACAGCACCCCAAGGGCTGTAGGAGACACGGCGGCTGCTGGGCCAGGCTTTGCCATTCTACTGCAGCCAGTGAGCACAAGCCTGGTGAACGGAAATTAAAAACTGATACCAACGTGAAATAAGAATCCTTGCAATGACCGATTAGAGCAGAGGACCCTGCCCTGGCACACACTCCTCCTACTCAGCGTGTGATGCTCCCTTGCCTCTTCACATGCCACAGTCATAGGGTTGGGCAGAAAGACCTTCAAATTACAGAATTTGGAAGAAAAGATTTACTTATCACGTAAGGGACATGGTGACTTCTTTTGTTTATTTAAACCCATTAAAATACAGATTCTATTTACCTATGTTCTATTATCTCACAAGCAGAAGGAATTTGCTCCAGTGCATAAATATACTATAGGTACAGGTCCTTCTCACATTACTTGTTGTGGTTTTCTTTAGTTAATAAATTCACATGAAACTTCTAGAGGGCACACCCGATATATATGTACAGACACCTAATTTTTTTTTTTTTTTTTTTTTTTTAAATCAGATTCCTGCTGTTCTTTAGTGAAATTATGGCATCTATCAAAAAAACAGCAATACAGTAGACTGGTGGAACTCTACTACTAAGAAAACTAATGAGAATAAATTATCCTGAATGCAGAAAATTGTAGCAGAGAGGTTTTAATTACTTGTTGTATTGTGGCATGTGCTTCAGGCTACACCAAAACCTAAGGGCAGATCCCTACCTGTTACTCACTAAGCCAATTTTCTTAGACACAATAAGCTATTAAGCTAATAATGAATATCCTATAAAAGCAATTTAAGAAAATAGAAGATACACATAACACAGTCAAGCCCTATACTGTAGGACATTAAATGTGTTTTCCACTTCACAGGGTATCCACGATTTTAAGTTTTCCTTCCACGATAAACTTTACAAGCAAGTCAGAAGACTTACCATGACTTCAGTCTCTCTCCACACTAAGAGCATGTGTTGCTGCCCGTTTTCTTCTTACAAAACAAATTTCTGGCAACTTCAGCAAGAATACAGATTCTCGCAGCATGCAGTTAACCTCTTGGTCAAAACAGTATTTCTAAGTATATCTCCATGAATTTGGAAACAAGAAACAGGCAGTATAATTTTGTGTTGGCTTTGAAATACACAAAAATATTTTATTGGGCCAACATAGCTTTTGGCACTGACTCTGAAGTACTCAGTAACGCGGAAAGAAGAAAAGAGACAAGGCTAGAATTAATTTACTCTAGCACCATAGATGGGCTTCACCCCTTTACACGCAGTATGTTCAATTTCTTTCAATTCACAGGTATAATTATGTTTCATTTTAGTTACACAGACTCTGCAGGAAGGGTTTTGTTAGTGGGCACTTTTGTGGCTTTTTTCCTCACATTCCTCCTGGCTCACAGGAAGGCAGAGGTCATTATGAGAGAAAGCAATGTTGGTTTTTTGTGTTGTTTTTTTTTTTTCCCCCCCAAAAAAAACCCCTTTATTACATAAAAATATAATGCAGCTTTTATTTATAAGACTTAACATGTGGTGGCATGAGATACAGTTACAAGCTAAACATTCAGCATATCTTGCAGGGTATAAAGAAGTTTCTTTAGCAATCTTCAGGCACTATTTCAGAAACACACGTTTCTGCCTCAGAGTTTACCTCCTGTTGGCATTCACAGAATCATAGACTGGTTTGATTTGGAATGGGTCTTAAAGATCATTTAGTTCTAACAACCCTACAATAAGCAGGGACACCTTCCACTAGACCAGATGCTCAGAGCCGTGTCCAATCTGACCTTGAATATTCGTTTCCACGGATGGGGAATCTACCTCCTCTCTGGGAAACCTGTTCCACTGCTTCACCACCCTCACAGTGAAGAATTTTTTCCTTATATCTAGTCTGAATCCACCTTCTTTGAGTTTAAAACCATTATCCCCTGATCTATCACTCAGCCCCCTTTAAGTACTAGAAGGCCGCTATAAGGTCTTCCTCAAAACTTCTCCAGCTGAACCTCCCAACTCTCTCACCCTGCCCTCACAGGCGGGTGCTCCAGGCCCCCCCAATCTTCTTTTTGGCCTCCTCTGGACCCACTCGGGCAGGTCCATATCTTTTCTGTGCTGAGGACTCCAGAGCTGGATGCAGTGCTCCAGATGGGGGAATTATAACAAGCCAATTCATTCCTTGAATGAGAAAAGCCAGCATATTTCTTCATTTCTGTGGTGTCATCATTTCATGGACTTTGGGCTGATAGCATCACCTGGTGCAACTGGATGAGGACAGTGTGACTCCTCAGAAACACAAATCTCACTGTGTGTAGAGGTTACAGATATCATCTTGGCTTTATCTCTTGCTTACTCTCTCACATGATTTTTTTTTTTTTTTTTTTTTTTTTTTTTTTTGGTCAAGGAGATGCAAAGATTCATATGCAAAGCCAATCAATTCCTAAATTGCTGAAACATAGGATTGAAGCCCTAACATTTCTTTGTTACTGCCTGGATGAACCCACATCTCTGCAGTGCTTCTTTTTTGTACCTCGGTTTCTGATGGCAATAATAATAATTTAAGCTATGCTAATAGGTGACTCAATTTATCCTATAGTTCTCAGGCAGGAATGAAGCTATGGCTGCTCTAAGTTTTTTCCTCAAAGGCAAAATCCTAAATATAATTATAGCAATACAATTTACTAGTCCATGGGATCTATCCGACTTTTAAAGCCAGGTCATTCCAAAATATCCTCTCCCTTTCTCTTTTAAAATCAAGTAATTTTTTAAAATTTTAAATTTTCAAAAGATAACTATGAGAATCAGGGAAGGTGTTAACCGTTCAATGTTAAAGATGAGTGAAGAGAGGCTTTTTGTGTGACCAGATATTGATAATCAGTAGTTTTCACTAACTTAAATCATGTATTTTTATCATTTATTTAGTTCAAACTCAACATCTGACGCATGGTTGCCTTTGATTCAAGACATTCAGAGTGACAAGAAAAAAGTTTACTGTTAAAGATTAATCATGTTCTTCTGTTCCCACTCTCCTTCTGCTCCTAGATTTAGGAGGATGTACTCAACTGTAGCTTTCTTTTCACATTATGAAAAAAAAAAATCGGGCTTAGATTCCATTTATTTGTAATTTATTCTTCTATATTTCTTATTCAACAGACATAAGCATACATTCTGCATGTAATAAACATTTGTCTCCTTCATTATTTTGTTCTTGACTAATAAATGGCAAATACTTTCGCAAAGTCCTTCTGTTTAGCCATGACTCTAAAATGCTCTAAAATGTGTAGTTTGTCTTTTTGTCCTTTGTTCATCTCGCCTTTAAGATGTGTCATTAACTCTCAATTAGTATCACTTGGCAAAAATCTTACTCCTGCCTTCCTGGCTTTGTTAGAGCAAGCATTGCTACTTACCCTTTCTCAAATGTTTTGAGGCACAGCTCCAATCCTCATCAAGCTGTAAGAAGATGCACGTGCTACGCACCCTGCTTGATCATCCCCTGGTTCTAACACCCAGCTATGACATTGATCTCTTTAGCATACATGATTTTCTCCTTTACTCTTGATGTGAAGCTTCATTCTGTGTTATATCAGGAGCAGAGGGCCTGCCATACCAAAACTGGCCATGTTTATCAAATCACATTTATTAATAATAAAAAGAGGAACAAATCCCCATTTTTTCTGTACAAACTATCTCATGCACTTCTTATCCTAAGCTTAACAAAGCCATGTTTCAGGGAAAGTAGCAATACTTCCCACATGATTCCCATCAATGTCTACAGAATTCTAGCTTTTATTTTAAATGATATTAAAAAGAGGTTCTGTCATTTATAGTTGCAAAGATAACTGCTGAAACATGAAAGCAAGAATATCAATGCCAGAGCTGCCTCCTAAGCCTGACAGCTGCAAGTGCTCCTGCTGCTGCTCAGAGTTAGACGCCAAGTAGCCAAATTTAAAAAGAAAATAAAAACAAAACACAAAAGCAACTTTTCTCACGTTTTCAGACTGCCTCCTCCCCACTTGCTGTTGCTCCTAACAAACTTGCAACCAAACTCCTTTCTTTTCTGCTCGTCTAGTATGCCAGTTGCTGATGATAAAGGGACAGTGAGAACAGGAATTGCAAAGCATTCCTCTTGCTAAAGAAAGCATCGTGTCCCGCACGAAGGAATAGGAGAAAAAAGATGGGATCAGAGGGGAGCAAGGCGAAGGACAGTGGATTGCTTAGTTCCACCTTTATGTTCACTCTGCTATTGCTACACTTTTTTATCCTTTCTGGACTTCCACCAACAGGAGCCCATTGTCCCAGCGCAGTTTTTCAGCCACAGGCAGTGAGCAGGAACCCCTGACCTGCAGGATGCAAAGACATTGGTGCAACCTCTACATACAGCACTGCAGTCACCTCTTCTCCTGTTGCAGGATGCAATGGTTGTGATACCAAATGGTAAATCTCTCTTCAATAACACATCCTGCCCCACTAAGAAAATAGCAACTCATCTGAATCTAAATTCTAAAAACATTTCTTTCAAAAAAAAAACCAAACAAAAAACCACCACAAAAAAACCACCACCTCACATTTTCTTTCAACATAGAGGCAATCAGATACTTTAGTTACATTGCTGCCGATGGGATTTACTTGATTAAATTACAACTGGGAGGAGATATAAATACATCGGTGAGCTGAGAGTGCTGAAACAGTGCAAATACCATTCATCACGTGTCAGCAAAATCTTGACAGTCAAGGGGTTAACGGCAATACTGGAATGAAACATATAAATGTAATCACTTTTTTATTGTCAGTTATTTGCAAATGTGTAGATAACCAAAGTAAATGAATGTGGCATTATCCTTTCACTAAATACTGGATACCACACGTCACCAGTGATTGGACAATTTAGCTGTATATTAAATAAATATATTAATATAGAATATAGTACCCTCTTTAAAGAATGAAGAAACTTTATTTCTTACTAAAGGAACAGGCAACAGTGGAATTTAAAGTGGGTAAACCTCAGTTATACAATTACATTAGCAATTACAGCAGCCCTACAGAGTTAGTTATTGCCCTATGATTGACTAAATCTTTTCGTGATAATGGACATTGCTTTCAGAACTGAAGGATGATATTTTTATGGACTGCTGGAGGCTTTTAATTCCTTTACAGCACATTAAAATATAGTCAGTCTTTTAGCCATTTTAACCTTGTTTAGCACAAATGGTTGAACTTGAAATTCATCGACTTAAATGGTCCATGGAAGATATCATTAAGAATTGCTGTACTGGAGGTTTTTTTGGTTTGTTTTTTTTTTTTTTTTTCTCTTTTTTTTTTAACTTGTAATGCATTTAATTATTAATGTCCCTCGATCATTTATGGCCCATTGTTTTTCTGATATTCCACATCTTTCACCTTGCCTGTTCAAAGGGTTACAGGAGCCATAATATTCCAGATACAAAGACATTCACTGTTATCAATAGATCCTGCATTAGTTAAAAGTGTCTATACTTTGAGTCTCAGTGATTATACAAATAACCAAGGTTAAGCTGAATAATGACCTGAGGGCAAAACTATTGTATACACAAGACAGTCAGTTTTGAGACACTATATGCTCATATTCCATAGATTATCTTTTTCATCCATACACATATGCATTATTTGTTCTTTCTTTAGGATAAGATGACCTCTGAAAGCAGTTTTGTTTATGTTTCTGTGATCTACAGTACAAATTCAGGAATAGAGGTTAACTATCTGATTTGCAGTGACAAGAGGGCCCGTAACCTTCACAGGTTATTAATTTTCATAAGTTTGCCTTGAACACCTCCAGTGTTGTTAGATTTTAATCTGTGATCTGCAAAAGCCGATCTCCTTTCTGCAAAATTCAACAGCAGAGTGACAAGCAGGACTTGCTTTTGAAACAGAAAAGAAATATATCTCATAAAAACTACCCCCATTCATTTAGCCAATACTTGTCTTTTACTTTTATGTATGCTAGAACAATGGTGTCTTTTGTAACATTGCTGAAGGAGTCAAGGTCAATCTGTTATGGGTTGGTTGGTTGTTGTGGTTTTTTTTTTTTCTGTACAAGAAGAGAACTGTATGAAGAATACACTAAACAAGGAGTTATCTATTTGTCTTTCTTTGAATCATTAGCTATTGGCCATTGTTTTGTAAATAAAACTGGACCAGGTCTTCCAGCAAGCCTCTTCCCTCTGGTTGGAATTTCCCCGCTGCATATCAAAATCGAAATTCTTGTCTCTTGCCTTGGTATAATTGTATCCCAGGCCCATGAAGGCAGCCCCACACCAATGACAGTGACCTGAGCCACACCACCATCAACTCCAACATACAAAGAGACTAGTTGGAGCCTGTAAGTGGAATTGAAAGAACTGAAATAGCTGTACAAGGAAGCAACTGACCTGAAGGAGCAGTCAAGATTTAAAATATAAGCGTTGAAGTTCTCAAGGTGACTGATGGCCAGGGAAGTTCAGGTTAAAAGGGCTACTGAGGAGGTGCCCATAATTTTTTTCAACCTTCTGCCAATGCTATGTAAGTCAATATGACCCCAATTACTATCCATTTGGGGGGGAAAAAAAAAAAAACAAACTAAAAAAACAAACAGCAAACCCAAACCAGGAAGATGGTATTGGAAGAAAAGAAGGGAATAGGAGAGATAGGAGCAAAAAACTCTACATACTTATTAAATAAAAGCATTTATATGAAAATGCATACTATATATCTTGAGTAGAAAAATTTTAAGGGTTAATTTTATGCAATATGGGCCCATTAATACTACTGAGAAAAAAAAAAATGTCTAAGACGAGTACAGTTTTATGTTAAAAGTGCTAACTTATATAGATTTAAATAGTATGTGAGAGTGTGTTAACATCACTGATAGATCCACTGGGTCCTATCTCACCTGCTTTCTTTCCTGATCTTTGAGGAAAATTATCTGACAAACTATCAGGAAGCCCAGAGCTCCCAGACTGCAGTAACTGGTGGAATTCATACGCTCCCCAGTTTTTGGGGAGTCAAGAAGTTGAGGTGATGTAGGTGATAAGAATTTTTAAATTAAATTTTCCAAATAAATCTAGAAAACACAGAACATTTGGCACTGTTCATCAAACTGATGGGAAGTTCTGCATTTTCTGCTGTGGACACAATTAAAGCTGGCACAGCAAGAAATCTGTTTCAGTAAGGACTGCGGATATTTTTCAACTTTACCATCAAGCACAAAAGGCCTCAGCACCCAAGAATATCTTCTTTCCTTTCCAGAGCATGCTCCCATACAATCGTAATTACTAAATAAGATCAATTTAGCACCTGCCAGTGAAGCATTAAGTGGCACAGCTCACATCAGCTTTAATATCAAAATACCAAAACAGAAATAAAATAAGAAAGCAGTACTGTAAACTCTTTATAACCTTGAACACACATCTCTGTACATAAAGCAGGATCAGACACATTGTAAAACTCCAGGCTTTTTCTCCTTTCATTTTTTCCTTTTACCTTTTAAAGTTCTTTATAACTTGTTTGTGATTCTGCTTTGATAACCCAACGAAACAAAAGAATCCATTGTCTCTTGTGAAAGAAAGAAAGAAAAAAATAACCAAAAAAAACCCACAAAAAACCCCACCACATGTAAATATCTTAAAAGCAACAAATGGAGTAAAGGTATTCAAAAGCACTTTTCATTGCACAGCTCTGTATTTTTATGACCTATGCCTTTCAACAAAGGTGTGTTTTCTATTGGGGAAAAAAAAAAAAAAAAAAAAAGCTGAGATAACCATAAACTTTAAACTACAGGAAAACCAAATCTGAATTGTCTTAATCTTTCCCAATACGACATTAAGTCAGCAAGACTCTATGTCTCTATTTTGAAAAACACATGTATGGAACAAACCTTAGAAATAAAGTAATGAAAACACTGCTTTCTTCATCCTGATAGAAATTTGGATATAATTTTTTTTTTTTAAAAAGCAAACAGTTTACCATAACTGTTCAAAACTCTGTATATTATATACACATTCTTAATATCTGCACAAGAATGTTAATATCTGCACAAGAATGTACTGGAAATAAAACTCGTCCTCTGACTTTTTAACAAACGCTTTCTCATTTTCAGTCTCATCCTATTTTATAAGGTGATTTTGCACAGGCTGGAAAAGCATTGTGAAAAAACATCACTCCCCCCATGTTGTACGGATATATTTTGTTCCTAGGCACCTCCTGTTGCCTATGTTGTTCTGTTTTCACCAATTCATAGGAATTTTATTAGAAAATGTCTTCCAAAGCAGCTATGCAATTCATTCAGATATTGAATTACAAACAAACAAACAAACAAAAAACCCCCCAAAAAACAAAACAAAACAAAACAAAAAACAAGCAAATGCAAGAGTCTAGTCCTACAGATTTTCTTCAGAGCAGGGAATACATAGGCAGCAGTTTCTACATGCAAAGACTGAAATATAAATATATATATATTTAGGTCTGGTAGCTCAGTACAAGCAGAACAGAATTTATTTTCTATACAGGAAGTAAAAAAATCAAAATAAAAGTAAAACCTGCTCAGTATGGTCATGGAATAGTCAAGTATAGTCCTAAAATTTCTGCTTAATAATTAAGAGAAACCAAAGCTTTTCCAGTAAAAGAAGAACAACTTTAAGAGTACTTTTCTTCTTATACATTCAATGGCACATTTTATATCCATACAGCATTACAATAATAATGATACCAAATCAATGACCAGGTCTGCTAAGACTAATACATTACAATTTTATACGAAAATAGAGCTCTAATCCTTTGTGTCCTCAGTGAAGAGTGGGTAAACTATATATTTTAATTCTGAGATTTCTTCAATAAATATTCCATATTGAATAATCAACAGGAAATTACAATAAGCAATCCCGACTACAGAGCTTTTCCTTCCATTTTTAATTTTTGAAGTTTCATTGGTTTGTGTCATAATTGCTCTGTTATCTCTATTTATCTTTCCTGCTTATATCTGGTAACAAAAATGTAATTACTAAGATATGTGTATTTAGGTTATGATATATACATAGATATATCTAAAGTGTCTTACTCATTACTTTACCTAAATGAAATATTACGTCACAAAGAGACTAATCTATGACAAACTGCTCCCAAGAGGTTTAAAATGTTCCGGCACAATATTCATTATAAATTGAAAATTAATGAGGAAACTTGTTTAAAAATTGTCTCCAGTTTCCCAGGGGTTTAAGATTAACATTTTTAAAGTGCATGCAAGCTCATTTTGATATGTTATGGTCTTTAGCAATAAATAAGTCATATTGCTTCTCAAAATCACTGTTAAATTAATCTTCCGGTGGATTTGTCATTTTGAATATTACTATAGTATCTCAACAAACTGCCTAATACAGTAAACACTCAAACTCTATCATCCTTACAAAATTCTGTTATTCAAGTTAATAGGCCTAGGAATGGTTAGATATATTGCTTGTGAGTGTGTGTACAAATAGTACGTAAACTCAAATTTAGGCCCAATATGAATTGTGACATAAATAGACATATACAAATAGAAAGAGAAAAAAAAGAATGAATGAATGAATAAAGAAATGAAGGAGTAAGTGCCAGGTCCAATTTTCCTAGTAAGAAAAAAAAAAACAGTCAAAGTGAAGAAGGAAGAAAGAGGTGATTTTCTGTTTTTTAATCCTAGGTGTTCAAGGTGTACAGATCTTCAAGAGACGCTGCAAACTCCAGTGGAATAAAGTAATAAATTATTTTGATTCTAAGACAGGAAGAGTAACGAGCATGATGGTTTTCTGGTTAAATTACTGTCTCTGCAGTTAGAACATCTAATTGTACTATATCCCTACTTTAGGAAAAAATAATACAGCATGATGTCAATAAGAACTTAAACCCTATTAAAGGACATGAACAGTCAGACCTCTTTCCTTTTTTTTTTTTTGTCTTTTTGATGTCCCAATAGCATCAGGGATTTCCTGTGTGCTGCATTCATCCAGTTCTAGAGAGAATCCAATTTCAGCTCACTCTTTTGCATTTCCAAAGGGGTAACAGGCAGAAGAGTTGCTGCATCACTTGTACTGCAAGTCATCTATAGTCCATAAGAAATTTCAAAGTAAATTCACTTTCTCATTGCATTTGAAATATATAAAAAAGGCAAGAAAGTCAGGCTATATGTCCACTAGTTAATCCCTTTTCCTGTTGCGCTGACTCTCATGTGGAAATGTCTCCATTTCTCTCAATTTCTCACCTAAATTTTCTTGTTGCTGCTGAAATGTGTTGCTGGGAGGGAAATCACATGATTCTTCACATCCTCTGGTCAAAGTGTGAGATAAAGATTTTCACTACTGTCAGTGAGATTACTTGTGCATATAGAAATATTGTATTTTTTACTTGAGTCATCCAAAACACCAGTCTATTGACTTGGCGAGAATCAGTGATGACAAATACAAAGTTTCATGTTTCCTCCACAAAAAATTACAGCTCTAACTATCTAGCACATGGACATTCTTGATTTAGCATTACTTACAAATAGCAGGAAATAGAATTTTGGAAATGCATTTTTTCTGCTTTCATCAATACTAACAGTAGTTCTTTAAAGCAACACACTGCCAAGCCTGAACTGAACATTTCCTTTCTCTTGATTCAACTCTTAATCCAAAAAGAAGTATTAGATTTTGTACATTATAATCCAACAAAGGTGTTATAATCGAGCTCATTGTGCGTGTGTGGGAGGGGGAATGGGGCATGTGCTTGGGTCTGTGTATATTTACAGGAGAGCTGAGAAGTTTTCAAGTGAAAGGCTCTGTTGATAAATGGTGGTTAGAAGAAGAAAATTGGTTATTCAATGAACAAAGTGGTGTGTAATTTATTTTACTTCATTAGATGCTAAATTCTTCAAACACTGCGAGGAATTAGAATGCTTTGAAACTAATTACTGTAAGTACATTTAATCATAGCTTTGAAGTTACTTTCAACATAGCATGGTCTTTTAGATTAAATTATATTTTTCTGCCATTCCAATGCAACTACCCAGTTCAAGGGCAGAAGAGGGGCAACAAAAAAAATGCTAAATGTTGTAAGTAAACATAACAATAGTTTTGCCCTGTTTTTTTCAGACATATTTCCATAACCTCCTATTGCTACAAGCTTACCAGTTCCCGCTGAAAGTTGAGTACAATTTTGAATACATAAACATTATCATAAAATTAAACAGTTATGTTATTATATATAGTACAAATAAATGCAACGGAGAAGTAAAACAGCAGGGAGCACAAAGATGAATAAAAACGCACTTGCAAGGTGTAAGGACTTGCTGGAGCAAAGATTAAAGGAGTTTAGTAAACTCTGTCAGGCTTGTTTCCTTGTACATACAGTACTGGTAATTCAAGCACTCGGTTACATGATATTTCTTTGCCAATGATGAGGCCTAGCATAAAGGACCCAGCCAGCATAAAGATGAACCAATAACCAGATTGTATTTGACACAAAAGGGTCAGGACATGGGTGAGCACTGGGGGTACAGACAAGTCAATCAGGTTGTACATAACCAACATCAATCCCAATGACCACAACAACACCACACAACCAACTGCGAGCAGAATAAACAGTGAAACGCAGTCTCCCATAGAAGGGATGGGAGACAACCAGGTCAACCAGCCAAACACATCAGACCAAGGAAGCCCCATCATGAATCCCTACAGAGCCCACGTTTACAAAAGCCAGAGCTGAGTGGAGCCCAGTCCCAGGGAGGCAGGAGGTCCTTCCCCAGCAGGGAACTCTGCACAGGACACCCACCTCACACACAGACACTGCTCTCTCCCTGCCAGGGGTCCCAGCTTTGACCCCTCAGTGGGACACCTGACCTTGGGTTACTCACTGAAGACACCTGGGGCTCGTTCACCCAATGGCTCTGTCTGCAAGGCCGCCCCACCCTGGGGGGAAGCCTAAAGGGAAACTCACCCCCCTTTGGGAAGGGCTGTGGGAATCACCCAGATGTCAGCCTTAATTGGGGGCTTGGGGTTGAAACCCCAGCATTTCATCATGATAAATGACTGCTGAAAGGAGGAATTTTGGTTTGGGCCCGTTTCCTGCTTAAAAAAAAAAAAAAAAAAGGTTCAGTGGTTTTAAGCAACACAGAGTACCATGGATCTCCTCCCTAATCATGAGCTTGATTTTGACATTATTTGCAGATCGCACAGGCAGTTTTTGTGGACACAAGCAACTTGAAATTTTATCAGTCTGATGAAAGAATGCACATGTTTCAAGTAGCTTTGCTGATCTCACCGATTTCCAATCACATTCCTTATATTTAAATGTGCATGTTGTACTTCAGTGATTTAACTGGATTTTAATTGATTTTGGATAAAGACCTTATTGAAGAAAAGAATGGTTTTATACTCTTCTGACTACTTTTTTTCTCTCTGTTCTCTTGTCATGTAAAGCACCAATACAATATTGCAGGTATATGCATTACATTAGAAAAGTCCCATCATCTCACAGACATCTAACATGCTGCAGGAGAGAATAGTACTTTTCCTGCTGTTCTTTATTAGGTTTATTAACTGTCTGCATAGCATCTATCAATGGTAAAACCAACTTATGGCAGAAATTCACATATTTCATAGCTTACAGGGGCCCAAGAAGGCTGGTTAATATTCAAGGATCACCTCCTCCAAGCTCAGGAGCGATGCATCCTGACAAAGAGGAAGTCAGGTAAGAACACCAGGAGGATGCATGGGTGAACAAGGAGCTCCTGGACAAGCTCAAGCACAAAAAGGAAGCCTGCAGGTGATAGAAGTAAGGACAGATAGTTTGGGAGGAATACAGAGAAACCGTCTGGGTAGCCAGAGTTAGGAAAGCTAAAGCCCTGATAGAAATAAATCTGTCCAGGAACGTCAAGGGCAACAAAATAAAAGCTCCTATAGGTACATCTGTGATAAAAGGAAGACTAGGAAAAATGTGGGCCCGCTCTGGAATGAATAGAGAGATTTGGTTACCTGGGCCATGAAGGCCAAGATAGTCAATGACATTTTTGCCTCAGCCTTCACTGCCAAGGGCTCCAGCCACACTGTCCAAGATGCAGAAGGTAAAGGTGAGGACTGGGACAATGAAGAACCACCCCCTGTAGGAGAAGATCAGGTTTGATAACATCTAAGGAACCTGAAGGTGCACAAGTCCATGGGACCTGATGAGATGCATCTGCAGATTCTGCGTGAACTGTCAGATGATGTGGCTAAGGCACTATCCATCATATTTGAGAAGTCATGGCACTCTGACAAAGTTCCTGCTGACTGGAAGAGGGGAAAAAATGCTCTTTGGAAAAGGGAAATAAATAGGACCTGGGGAATTAAAGGCCGGTCAGTGAGATTTATATTGTAACTCTTTGCAGAGAATACCATAGAGACTTGAATAACCAAGTAATTCATATAAACACAGAAACATAAAACATCTAGTGAGTAATAGGAAATAATAAAAAATCTATATATGTGGATCACCAGAACTAAAATATTTCCAAAAGCAAGAAAGTGGAAAACTGATGTGCTGGTTTTGTCTGGGATCGAGTTAATTTTCTTCACAGCAGCTAGTATGGAGCTGTGTTTTGGATTTGTGCAGAAAAAAAGTGATAACATAAGGATGTTTTCATTATCGCTGAGCAGGGCTTACAGTCAAGGCCTTTTCTGCCTCTCACCCCACCCCACCACTGCGTGGGCTGGGGGTGCCCAAGGAGTTGGGAGGGGACACAGCTGGGACAGCTGACCCCAACTGAGCCAAGGGGTACCCCAGCCCACATGGCGTCATGGTCAGCATCAAAAGATGAGGGAATTAAAAGGAAGGGGGACGTTTAGAGTGATGGTGTTTGTCTTCCCAATTCACCGTTACGCATGATGGAGCCCAGCGTTCCTGGAGATGGCTGAATCCCTGCCTGCTGATGGAAAGTGGTGAGTGAATTCCATGGTTTCCTTTGCTTGCACACATGGCTTTTGTTTTATCTGTTAAATTGTCTTTATCTCAACCCACGAGTTTTCTCATTTTTAATCTCCTGTTTCTCTCCCCCATCCCACCAAGGGAAAGTGAGCGAGCGGCTGTGCAGGGCTGAGC
>NW_020799098.1:3578793-3614488 GCF_003259725.1 Athene cunicularia | reverse complement strand
ATGTGTATAAGAGACAGACCCAGCACTGGCCAAGGCCGAGCCCGCCAGCGAGGGTGGCAGCGCCTCCCCGAGAAGGTATTTCAGGAAGAGAAAGGGAAAACTGGAACAGTAACAGAGAGAGGAGTGCGAGTGTGTGGGAGCAGCATCTCTGCAGCCGCGGTCAGTGCAGGAGGAGGGCAGGAGGTGCTCCAGGCCCGGAGCAGAGGTTCCCCCGCAGCCCGTGGGGCAGCCCATGGGGAGGCAGCTGTGCCCTGCGCCCAGGGAGGCCCCGGGGGAGCAGAGACCCCCCTGCAGCCCGGGGGGACCCCACGCTGGGGCAGGGGGATGTGCCCGAAGGAGGCTGTGACCCCGTGGGAAGCCCCCGCTGGAGCAGGCTCCTGGCAGGAGCTGTGACCCCGTGGGGGACCCACGCTGGAGCAGCCTGTGCCTGAAGGGCTGCACCCCCGGGAGGGACCCCCGCTGGGGCAGGGGAGGAGTGTGAGGAGTCCTCCCTCGGGAGGAAGGAGCGGCAGGGACAAGGGGTGCTGAAACGACCACAACCCCCATTCCCCATCCCCCTGCACTGCTGGAAGGAAAGGAGGGAGAGAAATCAGGAGTGAAGTTAAGCCCCCAAAGAAGGGAGGGGTGAGGGAAGGTGTTTTAAGGTTCAGTTTTAATTCTCATTACCCTACTGTGATTTTCATTCGCAATACATTAAATTAATTTCCCAAAGCTGAGTCTGATATGCCCATGACAGTAGTTGGCGGGTGATAACTCACTGTCCTTATCTCGACCCATAAGACCTTCATTATATTTCCTCTCCCCTGTCCAGCAGAGGAGGGGAGCGATAGAGAGGCTTTGTTGGGCACCGGACATCCAGCCAGGGTCAGCCCACTGCAGAGGCAATTCTCGACAATACCCTGAATACAGGGTATGCACAGTGTCTCCTTTAACAGAGTAAGAAAAAATTTAGTAAAAGTTCTTCCATAGATATTTGCTGTTGCTTAATACTCAGAAAATAGTAACCTAATATTGTCTTTAAGTTTGTATGAAATTTAGCCTGGGTTGTAATAAATGAACCTAAGTTTGGTATTGGAACAACATTTCTAGACTGAAAAATCAGTAAATCCTAGATATTCTTAATGACATTTTGAAATAATTTAGTCAGAAAAAGCTCCTCTTACATAACCTGATTAGGAGAAATGCCTTAGTGTTTTAATTAACTTTTATCACATACATTCAGTCCAAGCATCCATTCTGAATGTACGTAAATTTGTTTTGGAATAAGATATGAAGATTGAGGAGAAAAAAAATATGTAAACTAAAATAATATGTTTTAATTATTTAAATTCTTACAGTTTTTTCCATGTATCTTATATCAAGATACAGCAATGAAAACTTTCTGAAGGGGGGGGGGGGGGAAATCATACATTTTTTCAGCATTTTGAATTCCCTGAAACCAAAGTTTACTAGCCGTTACTTTATGAGATGCTAACAGCTGATACATTTATTCCCCAGTCCTTAGTAACTGACTGAATAAAATGCAACAGCAAACATCTCTGCCTCAAACACCAAAACCAAATTGCTAAATGAAAAGTAACTTGAAGTCTGTTTGTTGTGGGTCATATAATTATGAATCTGATTTTAATAAGATTTTCATTCTTAAGCCTCTGATACTGCTAATTTCTAAAGTAATAATATACCACTTTTACTGCTTCCATGCTTCGTTTTTAAAGTAGCAATATTCATGTAAAATATGCCACACTATACATATCTGCATTATATGGGTTTCTGATTTATCCTATTTATATTTTTAACTACATTTTCTTTACATTTTACAAGGCCAGCTTCTCAAATGTATCAGTTTTACATTGCTAATTGTATGAACTGCATATTTTTAAATCACAGCCAGGTATACACAACGCAATTTAGAAAATTTATTATTACACCTAGCCATTTTGTCTTAAAGCCTCTATAAATGTATTCTCTTCCTTTTGCTTTGTTTCCCTTGTATTATTGTGCAGGAAAACAGGATGAGCTTTCTGGCCTGACTTGCTGGAGTCTTGCTATCAAAGAGCTTGCAAACTTGTAACTTAAAGATTTCTACGCTAAATAATGAAAAACTGCACATAGTGCTGTAATTGGGTTGCTTATTGCAAATGCATAAACTCAATGGCAATGAACTACAAGGGTACTAAAACAACTCCAGAGACAAAGAGGAAGAGAACAGTAGTAAGCTGATGTCATTTTGGATTGTCATCGACAGCCAAATAGAATAACAATATATAAAGAATGCAATAAATGGTTTTAACAGATGGGGCAATTTTCAATGTACATATATCAATATATGCAAATTAAAAAGAAAAGCCAACCTTTGATTCGTTTAAAGGCATAATGTAGCACTCCCTACAATTTCGGTCAACGTTAATAATAATAATCCAACTTGCTTTCACATATTCAAAGGTTTATAGATAATTCAAATCTGGATTTTCTTTTTAATTTATTATCCGAGTGGCACTTTTCAATATTTTACAGATTCCAAGTTTTCATACTTCATAAAACAATCAGTACTGTTGTATATAGAGGTTTAATTTCCCACCATAATTATAATGGACTGTTAGCTTGCTAAACTAATCTTGCAGACAACTGTCAACAGCCAAATAAAAGAAGTAAAAGAGTTTTCTAGTTTGAAAAAGTTACAGAGGAAAAAAAAAAAAAAAAGTTTAATACATTTAAATTCTTATTCTAGGAGGAATTAACTTTAAATTAAAAAAAAAAAATTCTTAATCTATCATGTAGATTAATATTTCTATATTCTAAGGGCTCTACAAGATGGCATCATGTAGAGCTGTCTAGGAAAAAATCACCATGTTAGGAAGCTTGACAACTCAGCCTTTTACTCACATTGGAAAGAGAACTGTCCTTTAAATATAAATAGTTGTGGGGTTTAGTCATACAATAAATTCAGGACTGTGACCTTCATAAAATACTTGGCAATCTCACAGTCAGTAGAACTCATCCAGGATAACAAGGAGACCCACTGATGGTCAGCACTGAATTCCTCTGATTAAATTGAAAACACAAAATCGGATTTTTGTTATACATTTTCTTATGTTTTCCAACCATCATAACCTAAATTCTCTTTGGCAATTAAAGAATACAAAAAATGCTTTAAGAGACATATTATCCTACAGTAACCACTCCAGGTAGTTTACAATCTGGCTTAATTTATAATAAAGTTGTTCTGACTGTTACTGTAACGACAAGAGTAAGGATGGAAAGAACAACCAGAAAAAAAGGAACAAACATGGCAGTGTTAAAGGAAGATTAAACAACAGCAATATCGTATGTAGTGAAATGTTAATGCTATAAATTCAACTGTTATATTCACAAAACACAGCACCTAGAAACTTGAAAAAATGTAGCAGAAAATTACAGCTAGGAACAGAGGCACAATGTTGTAATAAATCTATGATGGCTACGTGAAATAACCGCACTTTGAAACCTCCCCCTCTGATATGGCAGCTTTTGGAGGAAGTCAACAAAACCAAAAAGAATATAGTCTTACCTGAAAATAATAAACCCCTCAGAAATATACTATTAAAGCCTTATTAAAGAAAATAGCCATAAAAAATATTGACTTAGTATCAGATATTCAGTTATACTACCCTGTTAAAAAAAAAAAAAAAAAAAAAAAAAAAAAAAATAAAACTATTCATCCTGCTAATTTATCTTATGGGGGTGGCAAACTGACCATGCCCAGGCATCTATAACAAACTGCTTGTTTGAGGGATAACTTGGGTTTTGATTTAAAAACTAAGAGATTTGTGAGGAATCTGAACACAAATATTTAGAATTTACATTTCCATTAGGGCTTTACAAAATCGTATCTTACTTCAGTAGTACAAAAGAAGGGATTGTGGGCATGAAGCAGCGTTCAAGCCTCGATATATGCCCAACCTCTACCTTCAATGCTTTCATGGAAGCTGCACTTACAGAACTCTAAAGACCCAAGATCCTCAATGTGAACAAGCCAATGTGTAACCACACTGCTGCAATTTGGATGAACCAGGCAAAAGCCATCAATTCTTCAGTCTCAAGTATCCTACACATGTTGCCAGTTAGTCCTGCTGAAAGCTCTCCCTACTTTACACCAAAGACTCAATATAAACTTTGCTTGTGAACCAGCAGTCTAGTGGTTAAATAAATTTTAAAAAAAAAAAATCTATAAGCACTTAAAACATAAATAATATTAACTAGTCTTACTAATATTTTAAATAATTACGGACAAATTTGATAGCATAACCGTGCAACAAGTACCATCATTTATACAGAGTAATGAGGTTTTCATTCGAATATCTAACTCACTCTGTAATGGAAGTATTGGCTACCTAACGTGAGACCATAATGAAGACACTGAGTCTACAAGAAAAATCCAATTTGTCTGCCATGCTCATCAAACAGAAATCACAGTGAAAAATATCTACATCACCTGGCAATAGCAGATGGTTTAGAGATAGTTCTTGTCATAGGTTTTGTGATATTTTTCCAAAAAGGGGAAAATCAGAAATAAGCCAATCGTTACTCTTCATTCTCTTTATCATTATTTATACTGATCTATACTTTCTCAACTCTCAAATGTAGGAAAAAACAAACAAAAAAAAACCAAACAAAAAAAAAAAAACAAAAAAAAAACCAAAAAACATTCACTGCTAAGAATCAGTATATTGTAGATTTACGAGGGCCTCATACTTCTACGGAAAACATCAAAAATACTTCACTTACCAAAAGTTAAAAAGCTGTCTACAATCTACTCACTGTAACAGATGGGCTGTTTGTAGTACAGAAGAAGGGAAGGAAAGAAATTAATTACATCAAAGCACAAAACACAGCGTTCATGTGACCGGCTGTTCGGCGACACACGGAGCCCCAGATAGCATGCACATCACTCCTGCTCAGGTTTTAGACTATTTAGTATTTTTCAGAACAAATTTACCACTGTTTCTGGGAAATTGTTCTATGGGGAAAAGAATCACAAGGAACTTCTGCTCTTCTGTTGCCAAGAGTTTTCATGCACACAGAACATATAGCCCTGCACTTTCCATCCCTAACTGACCTAGTAGCTAACACTTAGTTGTATCTAACACCTAGTTAGATACAACTAGGTTAGATACAACTAGTATCTAACACCTAGTTGTAACTATTTTTTTAACATACATCTTCTCATATTCATATACTAAAGATCAATGATTTAAAGTAACTAGTTTACTTACTGCTCATTTTCAGAATTAATGTTAACAACAAAAAAACCCAGTATATAATTTCTTAGACTCTGCAGTTTAGATGCAAAATATCTCTTAGCTGCTGATGATTGTACTGCTTCCAAGAGCCGCATCCACAGCAACATCCGAGCTGCATGCCCACTAAAACCCATTTGTGCATCGTAAACATTGCTTCCATGATTCCAGCATACTCTATCGCACAGAGGTAACTTCAGGAATGCCAGCTTTTCCATGAACTTTTGTTGCATACCCCGCAAAGTCCTATAACTAACAATACACCCCACTTTTATGGCACCCAGATTCACCATACTGGGGGGAGTCTGTACGTCTGTCTCAGAGCTCACCTCACCACCACTGCCTCAGCCTCCTTACTCATCTCACGGGCTATTCATGCACACACTTCCTAGTTTTTCCAAGGTAGAATACGAAGAGGGAACTGCAGAAGAGGCTTAAAAACACCTAAAAGGACTACGGGACAAATGTCACTCAAAAGGGGAAATTGAACAGTGCCCAGTATCTGGAAAAAGAGTAATTTATGGGAGAGAAATAAAGCTTTGTGACATTATAAGTGGGGATAGAAATACAGGTGTCTAGGGCATAAGAACTTTATTCTTGGCAAATGCAAACCACCTTGAGAATGCTCCATAAATAACCTCAGGCAAGAGACAGGCCAGCACCGTTGGACTAAAAATAACATTTCCAGAGTCCTGACATCCTTTGACAATTTAGGAACTATCCAATTTCATTTCTGAGGCTCCCTTAATGTACTCTAAAACTTATGTGTTAAAGGAGTTATAACAGCCTGGGACACACCTCTGCAAATCTCAGTAAGCCACCGCTTGATATAACACAGCCTGAACCAGGTGTTAGTCTTGATGAGCACTAAGAAAGGCGCCAAAAGAAAAGCTTAAGAATTTGCTTCTTCAGGTCACATTCATGTCTCTTGCATGGGTCTAACCTCTTTCTCATAATTTCAGAAGTTAATTTTAAAGCAGATCATTAACGGAGAACTTTGGAATTATTGCTGAATGTCTACTTAACATCTCACCACACAAGCCCATAAACCATTCAAAGCCACAATAACATGAGTAACTATGATTTAAAATTAAATGTCCAAGAACGCTGTGTCATATCTACTACAACGAAGGCAGATTTGTTTGTCCAAAGCTGGTTTTCTTTCTTCAAAGCACAGCCTCAAGGTACAAAATAGCATTGGGTCACTCTTCCAGGCTTTCATACTGTGTTGCATGCTGCTGTCAGACTATCAATAAACTGTACCAGATGAAAATTATAATGTTTTAAAAAAACTAGTTCAAGGAAAAGCCTAGGATCCTGTCTTTTCTATGCAGACCCTGTTCCAGAAACAAACAGCCCATGACAGTTTTTTTTTTTTTTAAGATTTTAACTTACCTCATGAGAAAAGTTTGACTAATTGGAAAGTCAAACTTTACACTCACCTTGCTTTACCTATTGTCTAATTAATTACTAGATTTGCACATTTCTATTTATATTACCTAATGTAAACTGAGACTGGACAAGTGTCTTTCTTAATCTACCATATGGTGTGATATCTCATAGTTTGACGATATGTAACAAAAAAAAAAAAAAAAAATTCTTCAAATCACCTGTTGTCCAAGACCTTGATTAGACAAAATGTTTCTGTGAAATTCAGTGATTCAATTAGCCCGTTTCATTATCTGAAATAAAATTAAGTCTCCAGAATTATTAAATCACCATGTAACTTTCCATCATATTAATTTGCTGTAAGTAGAAAAAAACTAAATCCATCTCAGTGGAAAAGAAAAAAAAAAAAAAAAAAAAAAAAAAATACACCCGTCTGCACAAGTTAAAACACCAGTGAGAACCTGCGATGGTCCATACCCTATTTAAGGCAGTACATGAAAGGAGATTCCTGTCGCATGAGGAATAAGGACAGATTGAAGCCTTGGACATCTCTACCCTCAGCTCTTTGCTCTTCCACCTCACAGAGAGGGACAGCGACAGCATCTTGCACATGGAAAGCCTCCAGAAGTACCTGAAATCCTTCCTCTCTACCTCTCACTCCAGCCTGCTCTTCTCATGACAGTCTTTCTCTGTTGGAGATACCATCATCCTGTTAAGACTTTAACTTATATTTTTTTTCTTAAAGCATAGCCTGAGTCTTTACCATGTTCAGAAAGCATCCTGTGTGTGGCACACCATTAAATGTTTATTGACAATGAACTCTCCTCACCGATTTCTTATCTTCACGACACGGGGAACTCAAGTCACTACTCCATGTAGTCACTCACAGGGAGGTTTTATCCCTTGACCTCATCTTAGCACTCATATACTGCCCTAGGAAAATCCATTCACATGATGGAATATTTCCCTTTTTTAAGAGAAGAGGGATGAGAGATAATATGTTCCAAATAATCCCACATTTTGCTCTTCCATATTAAAATTCTACTGGACTCCCTCATACTTATGATTAATTTCACTATTCTTCAATTAATTTTGGAAGACCAGCAACTCATTTTACACTACCGTAATTATTTCTAAATTGCTAGCAAAATCAAATCACCTTAATACATTACAAATTAACATATGATGGGCCACATTAAAGTTTTTTCCTAAAAAAAAAAAAAAAAGTACACATAGATTAAGGAAATCTAACAAATTTTTCTAACACTGAAAATTAATCTAGGCAAAATGGAGAGAACACATGTCAAATCCACAAACTTATTTTCCCCATCATCACATCCCATTAAACAGCTAGCTGTAACTTTATTACTCTTTTTCTTTTTTTTTTTTTCCCAAGCATCTACTTCTTATGTTGATCCCTTGCTTGTTGTTAAAATGGCAGTAATGTTTTACAGAAATAGCCTAAAATTAAAGCATTGTGCTTATAGCGGCAAGTTTTCAATTCCTTCCTCGATATCCTTTCCCAACGTTACAATGAAACCTCCTGAAAATCTAATTTCAAGAGTAATTAGCAAATTGTATTAAAAACAGATTAAACGGATCCACCCTGATTTGTCAATATTATTTAGCTGTAGCCATCATCAGCCAAAGGTCACTCAAAGGTAATAAACTGTGTAACATCAGCAAAAACTCGTCATGTTGTATTTCAGTGCTGCTGGTGGTGGTTGTGATCACTGAAGTACACACCCTCTCTAAATACCACCACTCCAGTCTAGTACCACTTTGTTACTAACAGCACGGCCAGTTCTAATAAAAAAAAAAACAAAAAAAAACCCACAACCAAAAAACCACCACAAAATGCTTGGCTGAAAATGAGCTCTATCTAGATTTGGATTTGACCTGATTCTTTACAGTTCTGTGAGGATATAAAGCAATTCTCTAACTGTCCACCTAAGGTTAATAAGTTGTACTGCATGACTTGCCACATCTTTCTTCGAAGATATTATTCATTTGAATATAAGCACTGCCTCCACATTTTTAATTCGACTTATTAAAGAGCACAAGTTACTAAATATTATATGAAAAAAAAAAAAAAAAAGAGGATAGGTTTAAAAGATAATCATATACACATTGCAAGACCAGAGTATTCTGACTTTAAGAATAAAATGACAAAGCAAAATATATATTTGAGGGCTTAGCATCTCTTGAGATACTAGTAGGTGCAGTAGTTCAGCTTCTAAAGAAAGAAAATGGTCATTAAGTCAGCAGAAGAGGGAAAGGGAGAAACCATTATTTTGTAACTTGGCCACTAATCAATAAATTAGGAGATCTGAAATAAGATAATCAGGTAGGACATTTAAAGAGAACAACAATAATTACTATTTCAGACAATATCTAATTAATTTCAGAAGCTCATTGTAGCAGGGAAGATGAAACATATGAGTGGGTCCAATAAGTCCTTAGCAAAATGACTGGATTATAGGTCCATTGATGGCTATTAAAACAGTGATTCAGATGCTAATTTCAGCTCAGGAAGTTTCTAAATCACCACTGCATGGAAGCTTGGAGGATATAGTCGGGAAAAGCTCATCCCACATTTTCCTTCTTCCTTGCACTTGACTGAACATCTGCTACTGGCAAGTACCAACACCAGGACTGAGAGCTAAAGGTCTGCTGGACTCACCCACCATGACAGTTGTGTCCTGGCCTTATTTTCTCATCTTTAAATAAATAAATAAATAAATAAATAGATAAATAAATAAATAAATCCTTTTCTCTTACTGTATTTTTTTCCTTTTAAAACTAAAAGGAAAATACCACGTCCTTCGTCTTCATAGCTGGCAAGAAATGCAAACAATAATTTGTATGTTTATCACTTTATAAAAAAAAAACAAACAACAAACAAAAAACAAAACAAACTTCTGTTGGAGTTAGGTGATGCACAAGTATTTTCTGCCTAATTTGATATGCCGGTACACTCAAGTGTTCTCCAGACACTGTTGTCAAGTTTCAAGCACTGGCTTGCTTACCTCCATGGGACACTCCTGGCTCATGTGGTGGTGTGTGCAAGTAGACAGACTTTATCATCCTCCAAATATAACTCTTACATTCTTCCCAAGTAGGAAACCAAGATGCAACAGTAAAGATCCCAGACACGTAACGCAAATTTACCAACAATAAAGTGTTTTATTTGGAGTGAGGGGGGCTTTTGGCACAAATCTTCCATGAATAAAAGGGGAAAAAAAAAAAAAAAAAAAAAAAAAAAAAAAAAAAAAAGTGCAGTCCCAAAATTCCACTGGCATTTTTCACACTAACCCTCCTTTTCAAAGCTATCTCGAGACTATTTTACCAAGTTTGACATGAAGTTCACAATGATTCTGATAATTTCTATCACTTTTACAGTGATCGTGCGGCAGTATAGTGCTAGTCAAATTATAAACACGTTAACAAAATTCAATCATTTCAGCCTACAAATAAATATTGAGCTATCAAATGCAAGTGGCAATAATGACTTTTCAGTTTGTGTGAAAGAATTCTATTACCCTCTAATTATATCACAAATCTTTTTCATTTTATTTATATACTGAATGTTAGGTAACCCTAAATAAGTGTACTCTAAATTCATTCCAGTTTAATTAAATTTTGCAGTGAACAAGAACGACACACAAGGTCTTGATTATACTATGTGAGACAGCAATATTTTTTTTTTTTTTTTTTAAATGTTTGAATACATACAGACAATATCTACTGGTGGTGCTGGTAAAAGTTCTCACAAAAATTACATTTATTTAATGAATTAAACCACTGTATGAAATAAACACCTTTTTTTTTTTTTTTTCCCCGTAAATTTTTAATATCATAAAATTTCAGTATTTTGTTAGTTTGATTAAATTCTCTCATTAAAATGGAAAAAATACTTATCGATCAATCCCAGGAAAGTCTTTTTTTTTTTTTTCTGCATGCATACTCCCATGAAAAAGTGGAGTATTTAATTTAATTTTGGAGAAGATTACCACCTGCTAGGAAAGGGACATAAAATGTAGTAAATCAAATTATGAGCAATAACATTGTCTTCTCTTTTTTTTTTTTTTCCCCACTATTTTATTTTTTTTCTTTTTTTAATTTCTGTTTTATAGTGACAGCTTTTTAAAATGTAATTGTGTTATTTGAACATATAAGAAACAACACCTGGCACTTAGAATTCCACACTAGTTGTGAATTTTGAAAACAACAATGAATTGATTCGTGGGCATCAAATGGAAACTAGCAGTCATAACATGACAGTGAAGAGAAATATGTTTAACCAGAGGAACAGAGTTGTGATACTCAACTCCAAAGCTGGGGTAAGTAGAGATTCATCCACCCTGATGTCTCTTTATAGATAAAATTCCATAGAGTAACAATTCAGAAACCAAGAGTGACTCTGTATCTGTATTTTAGGATTGTGCCTCTGTTGGTTCCCATTTCCTGCACTTTGGTTCGTACCATGGCGTGGTCTTCAGATATATGGACTGAACGCATTCCAGATACAACTAAAGCAGGTGGTGTAAAACTAAAGCAGTAAATTCAGGAGCTCCAGCCACTGCCAGGTGTTCATGCCACAAGTCCAAACTAAACCTAGGACATCCCAAACCCTTCTGAAATGGGTATGATGTGGAGGTCAGGTCCCCAGCACCAACTCCTTTGTCCTACAGATGCACTCCTTTTTCTCCAGGTCTGCTCTTATCACCAACTTTCCACCACATTTTTCTCAGTTCTGACACCATGGTCGTACTTTACCATAGAGTAACATGAATTTGAATTTGCAGTCAGTTTGGTAAGGTAAAATTGTGCCAAGGGAAGTGTGTTCTATCTTTTTTTTTTTTTTTTTTTTTTTTTTTTTATTCTTTGGTTTTTATACAACCCTATCAGCAATTTTCTCAGACTAGATTTCGAGATTGGCAAGATAGCACTTTGAGACCTTATTCTTTCAGTTAGGTTTAAGTTGATTTAAACTAGTAAAATTACACAGAGAATTTAACACTCACTATATATATAAGAATTGAGCTGATGAAAACTCAAAAATACAAGTAACAGATTTACCAAAATGTGTTAAATTATTCCCTCAACGGTCAACAAGTCAACAAATAATTGTATACTGCTTAGTATCAACAAAACACACACTGCTTCAAAAGTTTTACCTATTAGAAAATGGAGACAAAAAAATAAGGCAATAATCCAGATAAAAATTATATTATTTTACCGTTATGGAAGTTCTGCACCTTTCTACTGTTTTCTTGTGAATAGCTCAGTTTATCTTCTACAACTTCACTCCCCTTCCCTGATGACTCAGTAATTAATTACTCTTAAGTTGCAATTCAACAGGTTCTTTTCTTTTTCCATTGATTCTTTCTCCAACTCTTGGAGAATTTAGAGATAATAAAGGAAAACAGACAATCTGATAGCCCTGAAGGAAGCAAAGGAATCAAATGGACTAAAGAGGAGGAAGTCTCCCTTAGACCTTTAACTTAGAAGAAAGGCAGTTTCAAAGAATGTAACTTTAGTGATATCAGTATGGATGCTTTATACACTGGGGAGAAGTAAATGGAGAGAAACCAAAGAATGAAAGATTCCCAGTGGAAAAGATGAAGAATGGGTGATTTAAAAAAAAAAAAAAAAAAAAAAAAAAAAAAAAAAGAAAAGGAAAAAAAAAGAAGCAGAAAGCAAACAAAACAAGAAAACAACTCAGCTAAACATTAATTTAAAATGTGAAGTATGTACAAATAATAAAGCATGTATCCTGATCTCTGCACAGTTTCAAAAATAACTGTTAAAACAACCTTGAACGAGTTACAAGTTGCACTTGTAAAATCCGACGCTTCCTTTTGAAGACTAAGCAAAGACAAAAGCAAAATTTGTTGAAATGCATTACTTGTCCTCTACTTCTGAAACACTGTAATTGTGCTTACTCTGTATTCCTGCATGCAACATTGAATTCATCAGTCTGCTGCCAGGTTTTCATTCCATATTGTATATTATTGAAGTGTAAAACTGCTGAATATGTTCCAGTGTGATTTTAATCATATTATAGAAAATGTTCCAAGCTGATGTAATCAAATGGCTTTAATTATGGCAATCAAATGTATTATCAGTTTACTATTGCTAACCCCTAGTTGGTGCACAAAACCCAGCCTCAACTACAGCGTGAAATAGCAGGGTCTGCTATTTATAAATTATTTAGTTCAACCTTATGGCCAAATGCCTCTCTCAGTTTAGGTACAAATATTTTCATAGAATCATAGAATTATAGAATACCAGGTTGAAAGGGACCTCAGGGACCATCTGGTCCAACCTTTCCTGGCAAAACCACACTCTAGACAAGATGGCCCAGCCCCCTGTCCAGCTGAATCTTAAAAACGTCCCATGTTGGGAATCCAACACTTCCCTGGGGGGATTATTCCAGTGGATGATTGTTCTCGTTGTGAGAAATTTTCCTCCTGTGCCCAGTTGGAATCTCCCCAGGAGTAGGAGTAACCTGTACCCATCACCCATCTCTTCCATGTGACTCCCTGTAGAAAGGGACTGTCCATCTTCTCTGTATCCACCCTTTAAATACTGGAACATGGAGATAAGGTCTCCCCTAAGCCTTCTCTTCTCAAGGCTGGACAACCCCAGCTCTCCCAGCCTCTCCTCACGTGCCTGCCCAGGCCCTTGATCACCTTTGTGGCCCTTCTCTGGGCCCTCTCCAGCCTGGCCACATCTATTTGTATAGCAGGGACCAAAACTGAGCGCAGTATTCCAGGTGTGGCCTGGCAAGCCCTGAGGGGAAGGGGATAATGACTTCTTTCTCTCTGCTGGGGATGTCCTTGTTGATGCAGCCCAGCACCCCCTTGGCTTTCTTTGCTGCAGCAGCACACTGGTCACGTACATTGAGTTTGTTGTCCCCCAGGACCCCAGGTCCCTTCCCACAGAGCTTCTTCCCAGCCTGGTACATCCCAGCCCGTGCTGCACTCCGGGATTATGCTTTCCCCGGTGCAAGATACACATTTGTCCTTGTTGAACTTCACAATGTTCTTGTTACCCCACTGGTCCAGCCTATCCAGATCTTCCTGCAGAGCGTCTCTCCCTTCCAAAGTGTCCACTTCCCCATTCAGTTTGGTATCATCAACAAACTTCATCAGGGTACACTTGATCCCATCAGCCAGATATTAAATATTAAAGATATTTAGTATTGAAGATATAGATTGAAGATATTAAATAGATTTGGGCCAAATATTAATCCCTGAGGAACTTCACTTGTGACAGGTTGCCAGTTTGAAAAGGAGCTTTTTACCACCACCCCCTGAGTGCAGCTGGTCATCCAGTTCCCCACCCACTGCACAGACCACTTGTCTAGACCGTAATGCACCAGTTTCTCTAGGAGGAGGATGTGACAAACCATATTGAAAGCCTTGGAGAAAACCAGGCAGACAATGTCCACCGCTCCCCCCCACATCAATGGAGCAGGTTATTTTGTTGTAGAAAGCGATTAAGTTTGCCCTGCATGATTTGCCCTTGGTGAATCTATGTTGTTTTTTCCCAATCACGTGCTTCATTTGACTTTTGACACCCCCCAGCAGGATTTGTCCTGTAACTTTTCTAAGGACTGAAGTAAGACTGATGGACCAGTAATTTATTGGATCCTCCTTTAAACCCTTCTTGCGGATGAGGGTGGCATTAGCCTTCTTCTAGTCTTCTGGGATGTCCCCCCAGTCTCCACAACTTCTCAAAGATTATGGAGGGTGGCCTTACAGCTCTCATCAGCCAGCTAAACACCCTTGGGTGGTCAATGTCAGAGCCCATCAATTTCTAAGGGTTGAGCTCCTGTGGCAGATCACATACCAACTCTTCCTTCACAGACAGTGGGTCTGTCTTTGTATTGACCTGGATTTTTGTTCCTAAGGCCTGGAGCCCAACAGTGCTGGTATAGACAGAGATGAAGAAAGTGTTGAGAACCTCTGCCTTTCTGTCGTTGTAGGTGACTAATTCACATCTTCTGTTAAGCAGTGGACCAATATTATCCTTCTGTTTCTGCTTGTGGTTTATATACCTGAAGATTGCAGTTTTTCACATCTCTGACCAATTTTAATTCAAGTTGAGCTTTTCCTTGTCTAACTGCATCTCTGCATACCCTGACAATGCCCGTGTAGTTCTCAATTTGTATTTATCCACTTTTCCATCTCCGGTATACCTCTTTTCGTTTTGACAGACTCAAAAACTCGCAGTTAAGTCAAGGGGTCTCCTGATCCACCTACTTCCCTTACCTTTAAAGGAGACAGAACGGTTTTGTACTTGCAGGAGACTTTTCTTTAAAAAAGTTCCAGCACTTACTGCCTCCTTTATCCTCCATGGAAGCTTCTCACAGAATCTCTCCCAGCTGAGCTCTGAACGAGCTGAAGTTTTCTCTTCTAAAACCTAAAACCTTTATCTTAGAACTAACCTTCAGCATGCTCAGCAGAATCCCGAACTCCACACTACTGTGATCACTGCAGCCAAGGCTATCACTACCCCGGGTATTACAGAGCAGGTTTTCTTGGTTTGTGAGGAGCAAGCCCAGCAGTGCCTCATTCCTGGGTGGCACATCTAACATTTGTAGGAGGAAGCAGTCCCCTACGCATCCCATATTGTTCTTCCAACAAATGTCGGGGTAGTTGGAGTCACCCATAAGAACCAGGTTCTGTTGACGTGAAGCTTGCTTAAGTGACCGCAATATTGCTTCATTGGTCTCATCATCTTGGTTTGGAGGTTAATCGCAGATGTCTACTGCTAAGATCCCCCTTGGATACAACCCCTCTTTTTTTTGACCCAGGGCTTCCACAATCACTGCAATTTGACTTCCACACATTAAAGTTTCTCCTTAGCATACAGCGCAGCTCCTCCTCCTCTTCTTCCCTGACTGTCTTTATGAAACAGCCTATAGCTGTCCATTGCAATCCTCCAGTCATGGGAATTGTCCCACCATGTTTCAGTCGTTCCCATGATATCATCACTTTCTGAGTGGGTGTGGAGCTCCAGTTCCTCCTGTTTATTCCCCAGGTTGCACGCACTGGTATACATACACTTGCGGTGCCTGGGCTTCTGGTTCTCATCTTGGGAGGCAGCCAAAGAACATTTGTCGCTGCTCTGGTTGTCCCAGCTTGCTCCCCAGTAGGTTGCAATGGCGTGAGTGTTGCCACTTTGGACCCCGTCCACCAGGTCCTTCAGTTTAAAGCCTACCTCACCTGGCTGTACAGCCTGAAGCCAAAGATTCTCCTGCCTCTTCTGGACATCTCTCTTTACTGATTACCTTAGAAAAAAATTGGTTTAATGGAAATGTACACTTCATATAATTTTCATGGGGAAAAAAAAAAAAAAGACATAATTTCACAGAAAATTCACAAAACAACGTATCGCACATTCCCATTATGGATAGGGGGAAAGCACCCCTGGAGAGGACTGTGACAAAACTTTTGAAGCTCATGAAGAGCCAGACACCTCTTCACACTCTAGGCAAACCTCTATTAGATAAATCCACCCTTTTAACTCTGAGTTCTACTGATGTTCAGGTAAAGCCTTAGATATTGCTTGATTAAGGTTGCCCAAAAAGACTGGAGTCACCACCCTTGGAGACTTTGTGAGAGAGCAAGACCCTGAGTAACCTAATCTAACAGCGAAGGAAGCTTCACTTTGAGCAGATTTGAACCAGATAACATCCACTGGTTCCTTCCATCCAAAATTATTCTCTGTTAGTGCACTAATATTTTTTCATAAACTTCAATTCTATGTGCTAATGTTGGGGGGGAAAAAAACCCTAATGTTATTATACCATTGAAAAGATAATTCACAATGAGAACTTCTAAGAGAGCATTAAGTTTCCTTGTTAAGTACACTGAGTTTATTTAAATAAATCATAATTTCTTACTAATCAAACAATCTCTGCATCACAATACAAGAAGCTGCCATACGAGTGAATCAGTTTGAGGGGGCTGTGCGAGTTGTCATGATATTAGGAATTCTATTTAGGGAAATAATTATCCACACACGATGAAAATGATCAATCACCTCGAAGTTAGCAACAAATGTGCAGCGTTATATGGCTCATTAGTATCCGTGATGCAGATACACAAAACAAAGTTTCTTTGTCACCAAGAGTTATAAGTACCGCAATATGTTTTTGCTTGCCTGGAACAGATAGGAGTTCTGCAGAAGAAGAAAACATCCTCTTTTATCCCAAAATAGTGTCAGGAGTCAGGATTCTTGTACTGTTGCAAGGCTATAAAAGGAAAAGCCTCATCACCAGTGATACACTCAGAATATCTGGCAGTATTATGAAGGTAACTGCCCCCTCATCTAGCATGACATAATAGACGTCTGGCAGGACAGCTCAGAACGTATGGGTGACACAAGCACTGGAATATTCACAAAAGGATAAGATCAGTAAGCTCCTCTGAGGACCTGGTGCTGGGTAATTTTAGCATTTCCACAACGGGAATGGGATTCATTGACAATACTGACATGAGAGACTGAGTCACTGACAGGGACTCACTCATTGACAAAGATTTTTAAATACTTCCCCCAACTGTATTACATTCTCAAGTTGCACAGTTTGGAAAAATCACAGCTCAAGGAAGAGGACTGAATCTAAATAGACCAGAACAAATCTTGGGATACTGGCACCTCAATATAGAAATAGAAATGTTATTGGTGGCAGAAGCACCATTTATTTGCCTTCTTAGCACAGCCAAAGCCTTGTCTTTAAGAAATGATCTTGTTTCTTATTAATTGCCTAATTACAAAGACAGCTGTATCTCTCTGTAACAGCCCTGATTTATGACATGAATTGACCTCAATGCAAAATTGATTTTATTTTATTTTTTTAGGTATGGGAATGGGTGTGTAAACGTGGCTACTAAATACATTGTAACTCTTCCAGATCCAGAACCACTTTCTCCATCAGACATCAGATCAGTGTTGTGTTTTTCTTTTTTCTTGAGGGAGATGCCTTCTGGTGACTTTTGTCCATTGCTGGCTATGTCTGTGTTACTAAGCAGTATAGTTCAACAGCAAGAAGAGAAACTGAGGCAAATGCAAGACTTTATAAGGCTCATGAAATCCTGAATTGTGGAGAGAAAAGCTGTCAAAATCAGAGTCAGAAGAATTTTAAAATAGGATCTTTGAAATCCTATCTTCTTTTATTTTTGAGTAACTATAATTTTTTCCAATCAGAAGTAAATAAAACAGCAAATTTTGGTGAGAGAAAAACAAACAAACAAACAAACAAACAAAACCAAACCAAAAACAGCTGTAGAGGGCTACTTAATAAAATCAGCCTCTGCTGATACGTAATTTTTCTGGGGTTTATTAATGTCAGAAGAAACATAGCCTCCTTATTGCTTATGAGCTGGATACTGGCAAACTTGACTAGAAGATGGATCAGAACTTAGAACTCTCCAAGTAAACATCCTTAAAAAGACTAATTTACCCCTCAAATCCCCCCCCCAAATTAAACAAAATCCCATTATAGATCCACGCTCCAAAGTTGGATTTGGATATGTATGCTGGGAAAAATTAGATATTGATTCCAGACTTTTATTCTTACCTCCATGAAGGAGCATTGCTACCACTGCTGCTGAAGATGTTATCTGATGTGTTCTAGTTATAAAATTACAAGAGAATGACGAAAGGTAATAGCCAAACATATAATTTTATGAGCTCAATTCCTTACAAAGTAACATGCATTTAAATACACTACCTCAAGGCAGGATTTTATATATATATATATAATTTTTTTTTTTTTCCCCCAAAAAAAGTTCAACCATTTCATTTCAGAGATTTGGCACTTCTAAAGTTATCATTTAGCAGTACTTAATTCCCAGTGACACTCTGGATCTTAAAGTACTGTCTGCTGAAATATGTTTACTGAAAAGCTTAGGACCAGGTTATCTGACCATGTTCTCAGCAAGATTAAAAATCGAAGTGTCACAATTTTTTTATAAATACTATGAAAAAAAATCGAAGAGGAAATGCAGTTTAATAAAGGAACACATAAATTAAAGCCTCTGCAACCACAAGATTATCTTCAACCAAGCAGGTGCAGTACAACCTTCCAACTCCAAAAAAATCAACCGGAGCACAGAGAGTGAACCAGAGATCAGGAGTGGAAAGAAATGAGTACCAATCAGATGTTATCTTGAGCTGCTTTGACCAAAAAAACATGTTTGAGTTTAAAACACAGAAGAACAAGCCAGATAATATCTGAGAACTCATGAAGAACATGAGTTATCACATATCACTCAACATATTATTTCTCTTTTGGCAGGAGAAAGAGTGAGGCAAATGCTCTTTGAGGCAAACTGTAACAAGGCACAAACCAAACGTTTTGATTGAGATGATGTATATTTAATATATACTTTAGTCTTTCAAATATTTTTTCCACAATCTATTTCCCCTAATGTTCATTAACTTGCTCTTCATTAAAGAGTTGCAGTATTCGCAGACTGTCTCAGAAAACTCATTAATCTCCTCCTAAAAACACTATGCCAATTAGTATGTATGGCACCTACCGTAACGGAGCTCTGAACTGTGGTGTTGTTACCTACTTCCTTCTGTAATAAACTCTGCTGTCATCATCATTACTTGTAACGGCGACCCAGTGTAGACGTTTTACAACACATTGGTAAAACATCAGGTTTTAAAACTGTCATGTCTTTAGGAAATGATTTCTTCAAGATCCAATTAGGAAAACAAAAAATAAAAAACAAAAAACCCAACAACCACTTTCACTAAGATAATAAACAAGTTCCACAAATATAAAACTCAGTGCTATTTTTCTCTCTTTAATAGAACTAATATAAAGAGGAACTCATATATACGCAACAACATAGCTCTTTAAATCTTCCTTTAACAAGCTGCGTTGACATGCAGATTCATATGCAGCAGACCGAAGTAAGAATTTCTCTGTTTTGCTATTAGTGTCAGTTTGGTTTAAAAATTAAGAAAAAAACCCTAGAGATTTAAAGAGGATGATTTACTGCAAAGAGTTAATTCATTCAGAGGAAAATACTACAATGCCTTTGAAATAAAAGCAAAATATTAATACCAAATCTTAGTTCTAAAGAGAAATACAATCTATGCAGCACACAGACAGCTAAAATATCCATCGGTTACTTATATTATTCACAATTAGTAGCAGCCTACACTACCACCACAAATTGCAATAAAGCCTTTCTTTATGAGAACATCTTCTTTCATTTCCAACTAAGAATGTAAAAATATACTACCTTAACTAAAACATGAATTGCATCACCTCTAAAAATATATTGGTATCTATATGTGTTCCTTCACTGAAGAAATTTTTAGCAGTATAACTAGGCAGTATCCCAACAGCTCTTTCAAGAATTAACAGGAAGAAGAAAGGGGCAAAAATATCTATTTCACTTAGGTCAGGCAGCCTCATGTAGCATCGTATGATTTCTACAGGCTGCCAGGCAACAACGCACTGTCTGGCAATTCTTGTCTCCACTTTCTAAATTTCTCAAATTCAAGGAGCAGAACAGTAGGAAAAATGCATTAATGAACAGAGCATTCCTGTTTGGGTACCTTCCTCCCCAATTCCCCCCACTGGTTCTCCCCTCTCACTCGTTTCAATTTTTGCAGTTTTTGTACTTTTAAAGGTTAAATTCTTGGAGTTAAAAAAAAAAACCAAACCAAAAAACAAACCAACCAAAAAAAAAATCAACCAACACAACAACAACAAAAAACCCCACACCACTAACAAAAAAAGGGAAAAACATAGAAAAATGCATGTGCAGTAGTAAATCAACTAGTATAGCCCAAAGGGATGTTAACAGGTATTCACTGCTTTCAAAATATCTTTAAATGATTTGAATATTGCTTAGCAACACCAACACTATTTAAAGGGCTCTGACAATAACATATGTATAAGTCCAGAAAATAACAGCTTCATGACATTCATACCAGTACTTTATCGAGAAAACTGGGTTCTTCTGTCTTAAGTGCTTGTTCTCTCGAAGGAGTAGGTTCTCATCCCAAGAACCCAAATAAGATTTATAGGATCCGCATGTAGAAGATTAAAATCAAGTCACACAGACCGTGCACTTCTGGCTTTTAAATGATCAAGAACACAGTTCAGATGATTAGGTGACCACTAAACTTACTGTTTCTCCTCTGGTAAGAGGAATTACTACATTACCATGTTCTGACCCGTGCTTATGAAATGTCAGAACGTCTTTGAAAATGGATAAAGTGAAGGCTTGCTTAATAGATAAATAGGAAAAATAGGTGCAGTGAGAGTCCTGTTACTGTATCAGATTATGAAGGACTGGAGGGGTGATACAGAGATGCTCATGCCAGCCTAACTCCTGACAACAACCCGCTTCATTCCCACACAGCATGGGACTATGCAAACAAGACGCGAATTCCCCAATGCAAAATGGTGGCAGCAAGTCACAGAACATCCTTTTGTTGAAAATAAAAAAAGAAAATGGGTCTTTGTACACAGTGTGGCTTTATCAGTTTAACGCAATATAGCTGCTGCATGTCTTTTAGACTTAACCCACAACGTGGGACTGAAGAAAAGATTCCAGCAACAACAATTTAAAAACTGATAGGAATATTACTATGGAATATAATATCCGACATCATCATAGGACAAAATATATATAAAATGGAGGTTTGGGGACATTATTCTCTCCAAGTGGTAAATCATAGCCATGAAAGGGATGAGAACTTCAGAATTATTGCAAAGAGTTTTGCAAAAGAAGCCATTTGCAATGCACAGTGAGTTTGAGTCATCCAAGGAAAGCGACAAACAATGCTGCAGGACTGCCACCTACTGGAACTTGATCATATACAAATATAAAGACAGGACTGATAAATTAGTGCCTGCTGAATGGAGAAAAATAAGAGGGCGTGGCTGGTTACAAGGGACATGATGATATTTATATAGTAAATGCATCCAGATAAAATTGGATTAGATTCATGCATCTGAGAAAAAAACAATGATATACTCTCTAAGTCCTTCGGACCAAATTACATTTAAGGATTGAGACTTCATCAACATCTTTACATTTATCAGGAAGGTCTTTTTATCCAAGAGGTTTGTGTAATGCTTCAAGACATGTAAAAAAAGATAGAAGAGCAAACAGAATGCACATCCTAGCCCAGAAGCATTCATCTTACTATAATATAACCCAACTGTAAGTCTCTACCACCTACCACACATAGTTATAATACCATGAAAACCTCAGAAAAGACGTGAAGGGTTTTTTCAGTATTTCTACTAAATGGAAAAGTTACTCTTATTTTTATACAACTTGATCAAACCAACCTGCATTTCTGGTCTAAGAAATATATCTTTTCCAAATATAACAGATTTTCTGGACTTAAACAATATATAAATATTGTTTTATAACTTAATGCACTGCTGTACGCCTGCCTTTTTTCTGTTCTCTATCTCCTCCTTTGTCCCTACCTTCTCATCTTCTTCCTACAGTTCCTATTACTTTTAATGTTTCCATGGCAATGACAGCAAAAGAAAAGATTAAATATCCTTTGTGCATTTCTTTCTTTTTTACATAAAATTTTGAAAGACAATGAAGGAAAAAAAAAATATCACATATCCCTCAGAGAAAGATGCAAGAGTCAGGACAATAACTCATTAGGCAATCATGAAGATTTAATAGCTAACAGCTATTTGTAAGCTCATCTTCATAAATATTTAAACTGAGAATAACAGTTCTAAAGATATCACGTTAAAAAAATAGGAGGAGAAAAAGTAAAGAACTATAATCCAATGGAGAGCAAAAGTTAAACTATTTAACTCGAGCTTATAAGTGTCTAAGAGTTTATTGTATACCTCCAGGATAACCTCTAAAGTGCGTTCTGCATCTTTTTCATTTAAGTCTTTATCTTAAGGCAAAAAGTTGCTGATCTACAGTTAAGAATAAATGGAGGTTTGCATCTGAAGTTAAAGGATAAAGAAATCCACTTGGAGGAGCCTTTCTTCTTTTTTTTTTTAACCCTTCTCAAAGCAAAGAGTTCTCCTTTGATAGCTCATTAGTTTGAAAAGGAAATATGTAACCAGGCTGCAATCACCACAGCTCAGCAATCTGGCAAGTGCACTACACAGGTGACTGAGACACTGTTTATGATACAAATACTTTAGAATTTAACAAGAAAGAATTAATTCTTTTTTTAAAAAACCTTCTCCTGAAGTACCTACCCATGGATCAATAACAGACATTCCAAACTATTTCATGTTAACCAAACCAAACTATATGTGGTGAATACAACGCTTAAAAATGCATACGGGTGTGTTCCACTTTGGGAAACTCAAAATTTTTTTTTTTTTTTTTGCATTTGCAATTGTGGGACTTCAGTAAATCCAAGCTTCTCTTTCCTTCTGACCCATAGTCCCTCCATTTTGGTGAAAATATTTCCTCTGAAAATGGAAGCTGAGACACATCCAAACTCCTTGTCAGATTAGGTAAAAATTAATGAATAGGGGGTGGTGGGGTTTTTTTGGTTTTTTTTTGTTTTTTTTTTTTTGGTGTGAGAATGGTGAGAAAGCAAATTCCAAAATTAAGACACTGACTGTAAAATGGTTGCAACGTTTTGATTCAGGGTTATGTTTCACTTGAAAAGATTTCAGAGTGGTAACTGGATTTAAAAAAAGAAAAAAAAAAAAAAAAAAAAAAAAAAAAAGAGATTACTCAACCTGTAAACATAATCCAGCTTTTAGTGTTTCAATGGGCAGAATCATCCAAATCACCACACTGCTCCCCTTTTTATTTCATTTGAAAATGCTTTAGAACAAAGCTAATTCAGCTCTCCCTCAAGCTTTTCTTCTAGATATCCACTTCAAAGTCCTTTGGTCCCTTTTTTTAGACAAAGAAATATGCTGCAAGGCTTCTCCTTCCATTTCTTGCTTCAGCATTCAAACCCTGGTAAATGCCGATACATTGATATTTAGAGAGCTGGTCTATTTTCAGAGAAAAAAATATATTATTTTTTCCCAGGGAGTTCGAGGACCAAAATATATGTATAAGGCTGCACAATATAATACAAGTCTGTAAACCCTAAAAATTCCAGTTCCATGATTTAGATTAACTACTTCCCTTAAACATGATTAATTTAATCACATAGTTATTTTATATAAACAGAATATAAACCACCTTTCAAAAACTCAGATGGGTTTGAAATTTTATGGAAAATTGGTTATTTCCCGCCTATGCAGAATACATCTTAACATGAAAGGTCAAATATCTTTGGGGCTATTTTTTGCTCCCTACCTCAAGTCCATAAAAGATCCATCACCACGTTAATTAATGAGAAATGCTCCAGTGTTTTCCTCCTGCAAATTATATTGAGCAAACAGGTCTGGGTACGAATTTAAGTTTTCAACATTTCCACAAAACTAGCATCATTCTTGTATATGTTTGTATCTTCAAATACAGTAGTAAACACTTAACCCTTAAATCCTATTTTGATCCTATTGATCCAAATCCTATTTTGATCCAAGTTTATACAAATAACCACCAAAACCCAAGTTTTCCAGTATTAAAGTTTTGATGCCATGTTTAAAGCAGCCCTTTGTGAGACAACAATAAACGTTAGAAAAGTGGACGTTACACGGGACTGATTTCCATCTCACATCTACAACTGCTTATACAATTAACCTATTGACATGACGATTTCTTATTAATAAGAAATCTGGAATGTGTGTGCCAAGAAGTTTAAAAGCTAATATGATACGTTGCTTGATTTGTCTCCAGTAAAAAAAAAAAAAAAAAAAAAAAAAAAAAAGTTATTGCATATCTATTTAATGTTTATAATAGTATTCTTATAATTTGAGCAATACATCTTTATAGACTTTTTTGTGCCTAATTTCATTATTTTCCCCCAATACTCAGCCAAGAGACAATATAGAAAAAATTATAAGAACGTACCGAATCGCATTTCAGAATGTAATATATGACATCATGTCTTTTTCTTAATCAGTAAAGTACACCTGTGTTTTGCTTTTTAGGTTTGATGTGTTATTTTCCTCACTTTGTTTGTGAAGGTTATTGCAATTTATGGAGCAAGCTTAATTTTGAAACCTTTCAGGCCTCCTTGCCCTCTGATGTGAGTTTTCTGTAGATGGAATGACACAGTTCCATCACTCTTACTTGGAAATCTTCACAGTTACAAGTCATATTAAGGAGTTTGGATTGAAGCCTGTAAACTCTTTTGCTCTAGAAACCTGTCACAGAATAAATTTCCACTAAACAAAACTGTTTGCTTCCAGAAGCAGTTATTTCCAAAAATAAAGCAGAATTTAATTGCAAGGCAAGCACACCACTTCAGAAGACGAGTATTTCTTTCTAACATGCACACGTATTGTCTCCATTGTTTAGTAACTTGTCTAAGTATAGTTCAGCTTAGTTTCCCAAGACTCTCTTTTCACAGAATCACAGAATCATCTAGGTTGGAAAGGACCCTGAAGATCATCCAGTCCATCCGTTAACCCAACACTGACAGTTCCCAACTACGCCACTGTGGTGGTGCAATTCTTATCCCTCCCTGCCCTCCTTGTTGGGCTGCTTGGTGCCAGGTGTGATTCCATCCACGTTCCCCCGAGCCACACACCAATCTGTGGAGATAAGGGCTGATAACTTTAACAAGCCTGGCTCCTGCCCCCCTCTGATTGCTCAGAAAAGGTTATAATGGCCCATCATCTCCCAATGGCCTGGCACACCTGTGCCTGGGATGTGATCAGACGGAACAATAACAGAGTTGCATGTTCATCAAATTCTTGTGCAACTGCCTGAAGACACCACACAGTATTTGACAAAAGTCAATTATCTTGGACCCTATAAACTGCGACTACCAGAGAGACCCTTTGAGCTCTCCTGGATCGCAGTGGGGCTGTGACCAGCATCTCCCCTGAACTGGGACACCTCTCAGATACCAAAAACCTGTTTGTCTGCTCCAGATGGAAGGCCAAGGCAAAGGTGTTGTCTGCTCCAGAAGGAAGGCCAAGGCAAAGTCCACCCGCTCGAGTCGAAATTATCATCCGTTGAGGAATGCCAAGGCACTGGGAGTATTTGCTCTAAACGCGAGAGGGAAATTTTCTTTGAGCTAGCTTCTATTTCACCCGTTTTTTCCCTGTTTATTAATGTGGGGGGGGTGTATGTAGCCTTGCCCTTGTTCCTGTGTGTTCATTTTATGGAATCCAAATACCTTTATTTCTGTATGTATGTCTCTTTTGTGTATGCGCATGTATATATATGTATAAATTAAGGTACCACTAAGTAAGTTAGAGTGAAACTTGTCATTTTAGAATCTGAATGTTGCTTTTCTTTCTGAGTTATTTTGCATTGACAAATTGTTGTTAGTTATTAATAAATCTAGATTATTTTTACTAAACCATTACCATGTCAAGACTTCCATCTGCGACAACCATGTCCTTAAGCACTAAGATCCACCAGGCAGATCCACTCCCTATTTTTGTATTGATGCGCATGTCATTCTGATCAGACAGTTAACAGTCCTTTCTCCAGATCCCATCCCTTATTTGCAAGAGAAATCCCTTCACTGTCCACTGGTTTTTGATTGTTTGCTTGATGCTTTTCCAACACTGTCACCTAAATTGCTGTGCACTTGAGCAGCATCTTCCTCATAACTAATTTACTCTAGAGACTCCAGTGTGTTTGCTTGTCTAGATCATAATTTTGACCTTTACCCATTTTGATCTGATGTAACACAGACTAGATCATCATAAGTAGGCAGCAATAATGGACAGAGAGAAAATATTAATGAAATAATGACACAAATACGTTCATACATGCATGGAGCTGGTTTCTGCTGGTTGGTCTGTCTTTTCTGGACAAGACAGCATACGGGTGTTCTTGCACTGACAGAGCTGAAGCTTTATAGATGTAAATAACTGGAACAAATAATTATTCTGGAGTCAAAACTATCTCAAGCCCTTTCCTTCATCCTTCTTGTTACTCAGTAGTTTTTGATATTCATTTCTCTCTATTCCCTTGGCCCTCAGTCTTTCACATAGGCAGGTCCATCGCTTCTCTGCTTATTTATTTAAACATGAATTTTAAACCATTATTTTCCAACACAATGCAATACTATTCCTCACCTGCCAACACATCATTGTACCAAATTCCAAAGAGACAAATAACACACACATCTTTTAGGGCTGGGAATATTGACTCCAGCAGTGTGATGTGGCTGCTAGGATCATTTCTCAAATAAGAAGGAGGCCAAAGAAACCCATACTCCTTTGAGAAAAGTAAACAACAAGGCATGAGAGAAGGACAAATACCTATTAACAGCAAGAACAGTATGGCTCAGCCCTAGATGCCCAGCAGCTGATCACAAGCTGCTTTAAGTGATATAATTCCTACCTGACATCTTGTGATGTCATCATGGTGGTATCAGTGATGGGGTTGGATGTGTCCACCAGGGAAGATAATCACATTGGCTTATTTTACACCAGAAAGGCTGATAAACCGGTAAGAAGAAACTCTCTGAGAGTGAAAAGCATCAGTTAGGTCCATCGTGATCTTAGGGTATTATAAAAGTCTGAATGATTTCCCACAGAATTTTTTGAACAGGGAAATAACCTCTTGCAATAAAAAATGTGTTTAATATCAGGGCACTTGCAAATACATTGCCCAGAACCGTACATTCTCATATTCTTGCATTTAATTGAGATTAAAAAGAAAAAAATGATAAAAATCAGAGCTGGGAATATACAACAATAAACTAAATACAAAGAGAAGTGAAAACAAATATTTAGAGAAGCCTATATAATTTCAAAAGAAATTTATAAAGGAAAGCTACACGCAGGGAGGTTTAAACTGCTGATTTTGAAAACCATGTAAAGTTTGTCTATTAGATGTATTCTTAATTATTTTTGTGACAACTTAATTTGCCTATTTAAAAATAAAAATACACTCCAATTTTTTTTTTTTTTTTTTCAAATATTTTTCATAGAATCGTAGGATTATAGTATCACAGAATGGTTTGTGTTGGAAGGAACCTTTAAAGCCCATTCAGTCCCACCCCCCTGCCCCGGGCAGGGCCACCTTCCACCAGCCCAGGTTGCCCAAAGCCCCGTCCAACCTGGCCTTGAACCCTTCCAGGGAGGGGGCAGCCACAGCTTCTCTGGGCAGCCTGTGCCAGGGCCTCACACCCTCCCACTCTTAAATGGTACAAGCTCATTTAACAACTGTAGTCAAACATGTTCCAACAATAGCAAAGCAAACTGCTGAGGATTATTACAGGCAAAAATAATTCTGCCATTCTAAAAAAAGTGGCTGGCAATTAGTGATTTCAGTTGGCCTTTTCCCCACAGTGTTTAGCAGAATGTTATATTTAAACCTTATTAAAATGTACAGAGATTCTAAAATCTTAAATATAGATTTCCTTGCTAATTCTCTTTCAAAGTCAAATAGATAAAACATAAATGTGGAAACAATCTTAGACAAAGAAATGGAAAAGCCATATTGGGTTGCAAGAAGAAATACTTCTATTAATATACCTACATTGGCTGTATCACCTTTTGATATTCCTGAGGAGTATTTACTTGAACACTGAGGTTAAATCCTATTTCTACACGAGTATCTTGTAACCTAACAGGGTCAAAAGAAAATGAAAATAACCACTTTTAGAGTACATTTATATGTATTAAAGTTAAGCTGTTGTTTTTTTCCCCCCCTCTAAGTTGAAACTTGCAACTCCTCATGCATCTCTTTCACAAACTAGAAAATTCACTGCTTCCTTTGTCAGAAATAATCTACTTGGAATTGTTGGAGAAAACAAGTATGAACTAGAAGATTACCCGAGATTCTTTAAATTATATTATCAATGCATTTCTATAATACATTAATCTCAGCATTCATTTGTATAATACTATGGCATTAAAAATAAAGTTTACTTGTTCTGGTTTTTTATCAAAATTACATGTAGCATGTGATTCTGATTTTGATAATAACAAGAAGCAAGTGCACCACAAAATGTCATTTTTTAAAATTTATTTTTGTTACAGAAAAAGGTAGTAAATTAGGCTATAGTCTTAGAAGCGACCAGCACAGATTGTCTCCAAAGGTTTTCACTTTTGCAAGGGGAATGACTGAAGGGTATAAAACCTCAGAGCAACTTCATAATCACCCTTCTACTATGTTTCCAGATGAAGAAAGTTTATGTGGGAGGAAAAAAAAAAAAAAAAAAAAAAAAAAAAAAAAAAAAAAGTCATAGCAATGACCCACAATGATATTCCTTGGGGCCACACATAGGCAGTTAGAAGATAGATACACATTCCAGTCTGTCTCTTCCTTGCCCTTACTGCATAAACAAAGATGATTTAAAGCACTTTTTATAGTAAAGTTCCTTTAGATTCCACAAGCTATACAGCCCACGTGGAATAAAGAAACAAAGACCAGATCCAATTAAAGACTCATATTTTTATTTCTGATACACTGGACAAACTGCAAAAGAGACGAAATATCCATGTTAGATCACTTCTAGCAGTATTATATTTTAAGATTTTTATTACTTTTCAGCTCTAAGTCTCTGCAGGCCACTGCAGCTGGTGTTCTTCCTTATCCTCCTGCAGGTCCTCCACTCCCCAGCCACCCTTGGTACACAGACAATGAAAATCCTGTCTCTGTTCCATTCTCTCTTGATCCACAGTGTGGGACTAGACCAAATTTAACTTATCTTCGCTACTTCTGTCTTTGCTAGGAGTGACTGTTCCTATCAATGGATGGGCCTTTCATTCCTTTTCCCCCTTACTGCCTCCCCCACCACTACATCAAAATGTAGCATAAATATGAATGTAGAGGAAAATATAGACCAGAAAGTCTATGTCATTAACCTGTCAAGAACAGATTGCTTTCTGGAATATACCATCTCAGTGGCACACTAATACAAAGATGCAATGCATTCTCTGGCAAATACTCAAGAAGAAACATTTTGAAAAAAGTTGCCGTTTCCTCCTTTGACTTAACCAAAATTGAACCACAAAACCTACTTCAATTGCTATAAAGTCTCTCACTGACTATATAACGAACACAAAAAATCAGAAACACTCCAATCATAAAGAGAGGGATAATAACATTAAAAATTAATGCAACTATGTGCTCCTGACTACCCAGCACAAGATAATCATTTGCCTTCGGTACGTGCTGAGCTTAAAAGTTAGAATAATGGGGATTTTGATGAAAATTTCATCAAGCAAAGACATTCTTTGCCCCTTAAATAAGAAGTTAAGTTATATGTACTAAGAAATGAATACAGGAGGCCAGCCTGCAAGTTAGTGTGGTGAAAACATTCGCAGAATAAGGACAATATTATTTACTGCCTTTCCAAATTCTTATGCTATGCATAAAACTTTCCCTGTATTATCAATAAAGACTATTTCAGAGAGTGGGGAGAGAACGAAATTACTAGAATGTCTATGGCTCCATTTTGAAAATGTGCACATATTGTACATATTAATAAATATCAGTGAGATTAAGTCAGAATAACATATATGGGCAAACAAGCAAGAAGTTTCTGAATCACTGGAGATTGCTAGTATAATTCTTATTTATAGCACTAAACAAATCTGTGATTATATTAAAATACAGGTGAAGCCTACGTTAAAGCAGAGGAGGTATAATGAAGACTAAAGAGACAATATGCCTGTTCTATTCTTACAATGAGCAGACAAAGAAAAGAATTACCATTTCTCATTGATCAAGGGAATTTAAAAAAAAAAAAAAAAAAAAAAAAAAAATCTCAGTTCATTAAGAAGAATGAAGTGGAAAACAAGTTTTGCACATACTAGAAATTCTTCTCAGGTTTAAAGATGTTAACAGTAGAAGGTGCAATTCTGATCACATTTTTTTGGCCTTCAAACCTAAAATAATAGGTATGAAATACCACTCGGTGTTTTGAAACAAGATAATGATCTCTGGAACAGGAAATGAGGAGAAATAAAAATAGCTATATGTCTGTTTTGATTTATTTATATATTTCAGATAGTCAAATTTACTTCAGAAACAAGTGACAAATATCTCTAAATAAAGCAATTCAGGACATTTTTGTGCTGCAGAAATAATGCTAAAGCCGGTTTGTCATCATGCAATTTTTACCTGAGACCTGGGTGATGGTTCCTCAGGTGGTTCACTTCTGGTTCAGTTTCGTGCCGGTGTGTGTGTGTGTGTGTGTGTGTGTGTGGGATGCTTCACCAAAAGCAATGGGACACCTACTTATGTGCATCTTCTGAAGCAAGACCGCAGGAGTAGGATGATGAAATATAGAACAGCTCACCATATTCTAATTAACCAACACGGAGGTCTTTCTCTAAATCCAGTGGAGTTTCTGGGCTCTTTGCTAAAGGTGAATACACAGAAGGTTTTTACTACAGAGAATTGTCAGCAACGAACCAACTTCTTCAATCTTTCATCTTTCTCCTTCAACATTCTTCTCCTTAGTCGATCCTTGAACTTTCTGGACACTTCAAGCCTGCATGGTTCTCATTTCCCACACAGCAGATACACTGCTCATCCTGTCCTGATGAAGATGGAAAAGCTTAACATTTTTTCAGCTTCTTTGATGCTACAGGTATGTCTTTTTTTTTCTATCAACTTCATTTTGCTAACTTTCAACACTTCAAGGACCATTTTCTCTTGCAGTCCAGAGACCCCATTCCCAGACCTGCTAGGATATAAAGCATTACGTTTTAGCTTCAGAGATATACAGTTTGAAGGCAACAACTGCACGAATGTGATGAAATATTACACATTCTGCCCTTTTCTCTCCCCTAGATTTCAATCAAACAGACTTAAACACAATACGAAACCTTCCTCTTCATTTTGAAAAGCAGAGGCAGAATTTATAGAGAAGGCTCTCATTACTGTCAGAGCATCTCTCATCAGAAGAGGTCCTGGCTGACACTGCCCAAAGCGGGTAAGACTCCTCATGTTTCTCCCTGTTTCCTAGACTCAGTGGAAGATGGGAGATCTAACATATACAGTTTGGTACATTTTGAGAACTGACCTTTCTCTAATAAAGAGCAGCACAGTTGCCATTTTAAAGCAAACTTCTCCATCTGGATCCAGGTGAAGAAAATTTCAGTGAGATGTTACCTGCAGGAATGACCTAATTAAACAGAATCGCCTTTCTCCCAAATGTTTGTTCCTACTTATGGTTTAGGAACCTCACCGCATAGGACACAGGTGAAGCAAGAATTAAACCCCCTAAAATGATATATTTGAATGGCAATTATTGTCTGTTCCCCACTGGTTCGAGCAGTTATTTCAAAATGTCAGAGAATTCATTGTATTTTGATGAAGGCGCTTGTTATTTCTTAGTTGTGAAGAAGAAAGTCAAGGGCAAAAAGTTCAAAATACAGCATTCACAGAAGGCAACAATTAGAAGTACTGAACTACACTAAGATTCTATTGCAATTGAACAGCTCTGTCTGCCTGTGGCAGGGTCAGAAATTTAATATTGCACCACTTGGTGCAATGGCTACAATAATCACTTGCTTATTTTCACACCTGTAGTAGAAGGTAATTAAAGTAATATCCTTTTATTTGTAATTAGGTGACAGTACTCATTTAAACTGAATATCAAAAATGAGAAATGTAAAGGATCAGAAAAATGAAGAAAGTAACAGATTTTATTAGCCGGTCAGTATGTTCCCTAGCCTGAATTTATGTCAGAAAACAAAATTATTTAGTAAAGGCCTGAGAATTAAATGCCTCTGGTCTTTATTCTTTTTTCTTCAAAATATATTTAAAAAAAAAAGACTAGAAAAGGAATAGAGTGTGATTTATATATTTTTAAATAGACCTTTCCTATTTTACTCTTATGAAGCTTTGCATTAAAATGAAAGTAGAAAAAAAAAAAAAGATTTATTATTTATTATTTAGTACCCCTTAATATTTGGATTCTATTCCACCCCCTTTGGAGAATGGCTAAATCCTGCAGCATGCATTAAAAAAAAAAAAAAAAAAAAAAAAAAAAAAGTCTCTGAACCACAGACTCTTTTCTATATTTGCAAGAAATTTCCTTTAGCTGTTGAATTGCATTTCATAGCCTTCCCGGACCTCTGATGAGGTGAAAGCTTGCACTGAGATTAGAAAGGGAATCAGCATGATTTAACAAGTCATTTGATGTATTTGCCTGTAATAACTGTGGCATCGCAACCTTCAAGGGGACAGAAAGCTGAAAGCCAAAGAGAGGAGACAAAGACTGCAGTTCTGTGACTACAAACCAGTCTTTAATAAAAGGTTCTGGGTTTTTTATGAAGGGAAACAGAACAACAAAAACAAAAAAAAAAGATACATTAATTAAGCATCTTTTAAAACTTCTCTCATCCTGAAAACAAAGAACATTTGATTGCTAGAGATACCTAGTGATCAAGATCAAAACTTGTAATAGCTTGAGCATAAACCAGTCAAAATTCTCTGCACATAAAGATAATTAGAGTATCTGAATGCATAAATCAATAGTATATATCTGTTGGAGGTGTTTTGACTTCAAAATCAGGTAAGATTGAGAAAGTCTTAAAGAACTAAAAATGTTTCATTGTTAATGGGGCAATACTAGGTCACCAGAAAAACCTCAAAGACTCTTTCCTACTTTTCTTTCTTTTAATTTAAACTGTGAGCTTCACTGCTTCTTTGAGATTCTTGTTTTGACCATCTCAAGTACTTTCAGTTGTTTCCCTTCAGAAGCCCACTCAGAAAGGACTTCTGCCTGGCTCATTCTGCCAACATAGTGCAGAAATGTGAAAATCCCTGTAGAAGTCCACATATCTCATTGTCTAACACCTTTGTGCAGTTCCTGTGGTGTTTTATTCTGTGCGTAATCCCGTAACAATTGGCAAAACTATTTACGTAATGAAGCATATAAAGACAAGCGAGCAACATAGCCCAACACAATCATTATAAAAATCAGAATAATTCTGGGTGGAATTTATTTACGTGCTCCCCATTCCATTACTTTGAGATGAAAATATAAGTATCAAGTCACTCAAAATCTTTCTTCTTAAACATGCAGATAAATCATCCTAAATTTCCCAGTCTTGAGTCACGCAAGCTGTACATAAACATTAAAATATTGAAATATCATAAATTTGTTAAAGGGCAAGATTTTCTTCAATGAAGTGCAGAAATGAAAGAACATCAACTAAATTTCCTCAATTATTTTCCATCTACTGGGACTTATAATTCTATATATAAGCTTGGCTGAAGACAAAAGTAAATGCTGGGGAGAAATTACTGAGTAGAGTTACCAGAGGAAACATTAAGCATTCCATTATCAAGCAACATGAACTTCACGTGCAACAAAATCCTAACTGATATCAGAGTGGCACTAGAAAAGCTTGTAACTGGATATTTAAGGAAGGATCATTTATTCTGTTTAAATGGTTTTTAACAATGTTAGAATTTTAGCAGCATCTTCATAAACCAGGGCTTAAAAGGGTAGAAATTTTTGGGAAAAAAAAAACAAAACAAAACAATATTACTGGTTTTCAATTATAAGTAGCAACGATTTTACCTTTGACAGTACCCAAGAGGCAAAGTCTGTTGTACAAAAAACCTGATTCCCTGTCTCAAAATGTTTCCCAACTAAAGTCACAGGCTTCCTTAAACCTGCTTACAAAACCTTAGAAGTAACTCCTGGTGTTGCTCAGAAATTTTAGCCTTGGAGAACCAGAATATTTTTCTTAAGAGTCTTACACGGGTACATTTCTGGTTAGAGACAGGAGTCAAAACATTATACGAGGCAAGAGAAAGAATTTCAGAAGCTATTAATAGAGTTCCTGTTTTTTTCCCTTAAGTTTTTAAAACTGCAATCCCCTCCCTCAGATATAGGTATGGCCGTGTTAGTGAGAAACAACAAGGAAACTACTTCATAAAATATTATTAAATAATACGGTTGCAAAAATCTGTTTCAGTCACAATAAATATCAAGCTCGGGAATAACAAATATCAAAGCTCTTACGGTCTTAGAGCCAGCAGTAGCTTCTGCAAACATGATTTATTCCTTCTGCTTAGCACGCTCTCATCTCTTACCTGATTTTGCCTAAGGAAAGAGAGTCACAAACTCTCGTATCAACTGAAATTACTGTCGATACACAGGAAAATGATTGCAAAAGTAGGGCACAGAAATGATGATGAAGTAAAAAGGCAGGACAGAACAACTCTATAAAAATCTGAGAGTCTAGCAGAATGGGGAATAATAGAGGATGTATAACCCACTAGTGTTAACCTGGTCTCACAAAGAAATAACGATTTGTATGTAACCGGCAGTAGGTTTGTACAACAATTTATTCAGAAGGAAAGATTTTGGGAGATATTGGAAGTATTCAAAAAGCCTACCACACATGGACCTGGGAAAACTGGAGTAGCTGGCCCTGCTTTGAGCAAGGGGTTGGACTAGGGGAACTCCAAAGGTGCCTCCCAATCTCAACAATTCTGTGGTATCAGTGAAGAATGAAGAATTAAATTTACCCTATAAAACCAACTGGGATGGTTTGGGGTATTTTTTGGAGTTGAGGTGGGATAAACTGAGATCCAAATTGAGTTCTTTGAAGTGAAAATGCTGATAATCATACGTAGAGTTTAAAATTGTTGAAAAGTGGGTTACAGTAGATACACCTTGATGCTGTTGAGATCTACTTGGGTATTCACGGTGGATTTGTTCCCTGTACATGAAAAGAAGCCACTAGCACTGAATTTAGTGAAGAGTCCTTGGTTTCCAAAGCTGGCCTCTGTCCTTGTTGCATAACCCTGTGTTCTCGCTCTTCTCTAAGGTTTAGCCTAAAGAGACTTCGTTCAAAGTAGGCTGCTATAAGTATATTTAGAAGCAATCTTTTGTTCTTTCATGACATTTGTCACAGGAGTACTCACACAGGTGTTTATCCTTGCACTGTCAAAATTTTGAAGGAAATTAAAATAAAATATTATTTTGAGCTCTGGTTATCTTTTTTTTTTTTTTTTTTTTCTAAA
>NW_020799098.1:3559615-3578743 GCF_003259725.1 Athene cunicularia | reverse complement strand
AGTATTTTTTCAGAGCTGCACTGATTTTTCCACTGGAGACTGTCAACAGGTCAGAAATACAAATATCATAAAATATTATTTCAGTTTTTCCTAAAACACTGTAATGAGTAATTTGATCCATTATGCAGTCTTGAAAAAGTGAAACAGAGTAGTTGTTATTTAAAGGAAATGGTTATAAGTAGTTGGTTGGTTTTGTTTTGGTTTGTTGGTTTTTTTTTTAATTAAGTAGAGATGGGGTTGTTTTCACCTTCAAGAGATAATTATTCCTATGTGAAGGAAAATTACTTTCTATTCTTTCAAAGTGATAAAAATCATAGAAATTTTAGAATGACTTCCAAAAGCAATCTTTTGTTTCCATGTTCATACACTCACTGTCATAAAGATGGCATTCAAGCTTTTATAAGACAAAAGAAACAAGAAAGCCCGCAGCACGATATAAAATTCAAGTAAATACTCAACTGCAATAAAAGATGTCGAGGGTCTGTCCATGAAGACCATAGCAGCATTTACTTTAATTACTTACAACAAATGCACATTACCACTGCACAGTATGTATAATTTGGTATGTAGGGTGCACTAAACTGCAGATTCATCAGGATGAAATGGTTGTGTGTAATTATATATATAAACCAGATAAAAGCTGAAACCTTTGCCTCATGGAGCATCATGGAAGTATGATATTGACTTAAAGCGATCAGTTTTCTCTCACCCTACATTAAATCCTCCAGGACCCTGAAGAGTTTTTTCTACTGTCTTTTGGCAGTCACCTCATTATCTATAGTAAATACCTGCACATGGCTCAACTGAAGGCAAATTCCTTTTTTTTCCCCCCCCGTTTTATTTTTGAGAGGTGTATTCAGTATCAGGGTGGTACTTGTTTATGTCGTGCTTGGCCGGCTTTTAGAAATATCAGAAAGGTTCCCATTCTCCCTCCAAGAAAGATTTTTATATTCTCATTAAATGCATTACTCCATACTGAGGATGGGAATAAAACATCCTCTTCATAATTATTTAAGTAGATCCCCTGTGACACCAACCAGAAACTAAAGCCCAAATACTGATTAAACCAGAAGAATTTCTGAGGTAGTCACGTGGAAACCTGACGGGAAATTCTATGAAGGAATTCAGTCATACATACATTAAATAAGATTGTTTATTCATTGTCTAATTCCTGTGCCTTCTACATCTACAATTCACTTTTTATAGAAGAAAGTAAATTCACACACTAAAATAGTAGAAAAATCTGGTGTTCAAAATTTTTGCAAGTTTTAAGGCTTGAATTTGCATTAGCCATCAAAAAGTCATTAAAAAAAATTCCACCACACACACACACACACACACACACACAAAACCAAACCAAAAAATAAACCCCAACAAAAAAGAGAGTGTCTTGAATCATCGAAGGTAAGAAATGGTATTAGATAAGCACTCTGTTCGTTCAAATTTTGACAAGTACCACTTACAAAATCAGCAGCCGCCTTCTCCAAAAATCTGTTTTCTAATACAGACTAGTGGGCCCTATGCAGGTTTTTGTGACATCACCCCTACTGAGGGTGTATTATTTTCATACTTTCAGTAGGATTACCTATATTTTGAGTTGATCTGAAGTGTTGCTAATCTACACATATAAGCACTAAGAGATACTGCTGTGCTGTAATAAAATGATGAATAAATAGGTCCCATATATACTAAACTAAAACCTATCCCACCTTGGATCATCTATCACATTCCCAAATATAATACAGCATTAAAAAAGATTTGTAAATTTATGCCACAAATAGAATACTTAGATTACAAACTGCTTAAAAAATGCACATTTTCTTTCAACAGACTAGCTTGCTCCTGCTATTCACATTAGGTGACAGTTTTCATCCAGTGTTGTCATCTTCCTCGCCATCCCCCTTCCTCCCCCATGATACATTTCGTGATTTCACATCTTAACTATCACAAGGGAAATCTGACCAAATTAATACAACTTTTTCTTACTATAGGTATGATTTGTGTTATTGCTAGCATAATCTATATTGTGTAAAAAGCTGCAGAAACTCTGATACTGGACTGTTGGTGAAGGCCAGTATAAAGAGGCCAGTTAGGACCATTATGGCTTGAACCTGTAGATAAACTCACACGTGTTACCTATAATAAAAAAAACAACTTGAAAACAGCCCAATGCTTTCACAGATAATTTTTCCTTGTCCAAAAGGACAAATGTCCTTCTGCTATTGCTATAACAACTTTTAAAAGCTGGAATAAAAGTCCACCTGTTGCAAGACAGATTGAAAATTCTGAGACCTAAAGTATCTGAATCGCTAAATTGCAATTTTCAGCCTCTTCTCTGACCTTCTACTCTCAATCCCCCACTACTGTGTGTGTCTTTAATAGAAAAGAGTTTTCAAGAGTGAGAGTTCTGTTACAGTTAGAACAACTCTAAGGTAATAGCATAGCCAACAACCAGCACCTTAATGACTTGATGGTTGGTTTTTTTTTTTATTTTTTAAGAAACAGGGTCAAGAGATAAGTATTTACAGCTCTGTAACCAAGAGATGGGTGAAAATAAGAGGACTTGCTATCTATGTGGTGAAAATAATTAATTTCCTGCTCTGAACAGATAACATCTCATACCGTGCTTCTGCTTTGTTATGGACTCCACCATTTAATGTAACATAAGTGATTTAATAAATGGAGACAACTGTTACGCTCAGATATAGCAAAGGCCCATGTCAGTGCCTTGCCAATCTCCTGCTTGTCCATATTAATTCGAGCATTTAATAGTCTTTTGTTCGGGGTAGTTCTTGTGTCACATCTGAAGTGCCCATGGAAACAAACAGAGGACAGGAGGCAAATTTAAATATCAACAGTGCTTGAGTACAGCAGAAGATAAAACAATTAAGGGGTTAGATTCAGGTTTCAGACTTGTGAATTCATCTGTGTATAATTCTTGTTAGAACAAAAAGACTGAAGCAACAGATAAAAGTAGTCCTGTTGCACTGTGTCAGGGACATAAGTCTCAGTATTACAACGGGTTCTTCTAGTATGTAATACCCCAAGAAAGCTAAAAAAAATATTTTAAATACAATGCAAGAGAAGGAAAATGAGAAATTAAAATAGGACAAAGCTGTATATTTCCAAATAACTTTCAAACCAACACGAGTGAATATTCTTTCAATAAACTCATAACATAAAGAGGGATCTGGTGTAGCTGGGAACTGTCACTGTTAGGTTAATGGTTGGACTGGATAATCTTCAAGGTCTTTTCCAACCTTGATGATTCCATGATTCTGTGATTCTGTGAACATTATCTAAATTACTCATCAAAATACATCTGTCAAATGTATAGCAAAATATGCAAAACCATCCTCGACTGAACAGAATAAATAGGAAACGGATTCCCACCTGCAAATTCCCACAAAAATATATAGCTCCACCCCTTTGGAAATACCTGAGATTCCCACTGAGAAAAGCAGTTTTGATTTACATTCACAATTAACTCTAAGTAGCTGTGTGGCTGTCAGTCTATATAACATTTCCTATTTATCATGTCAAGTGAGTTAAAATATGAAAGCTTATTTTGTGTAGTCACAGCATTTCATATCACCGTGAAATATAATGGAGATCAGATGTAAGGAATTATGACATCAGTCAGCTCATAGATACAGCATTGTAGTTGTTCAGTCAGGCCTTTCTGTATTTTTTTTTTTTATTAATTTGAATTTTTTTAAAGAATAAGGCAGGAATGGAAATACAAGAAAAAAGTAAAACAATATTTGGAATATATGAGCTGAATTGAATAAACTCTCAGAAAAAAATAAACCAAATTCCTACAGCACAACAAAGCGTGATTTATTAAAGACAAACCCCCAAGCATTGAAAATTTGATCAAACTCCCACATTAAAAAAAGTTCTTTTGCATGACAGAACATCTCCTATATATTAGCTCTACATGCCTAAAAATCTTCCCCTCCTCTACTTAAAGTCCCTGTGATCATATAACATTCCTCCCTCATGTTCTTAATCACCAGGATCTTTTCCCTTTGTGCCAATTTTAGGCATTTGCAAGAGCTTGGTCTCCAGACCAATTTTTTTACTGGACTAATAAAGAACAACTTATTTTCCTTCATCTTGAATTCAACAGATTATATTTAAATAGGAAGCCATTCTGGCAACATTCCATGTATTTAAAAGACAAAGAATACAAGTATTTATAATTAAAGTTATGAAGTTAAACTACAGATGTTCTTCATCTTAATAATGCTGTAGTTTGTGTCTCCTAGTGAAAAAAAAAAAAAAAAAAAAAAAAAAAAAAAAACCCCTTTCAAGTGCTGAACTGTTGTTCCGATTGTGTAATAAGAATTTTATGCCTCCTTCAACATAACTTTTGAATTTCTCTTCCTTTTTATATGTCACACTGTCTTGCTCTCTTTTTCCTCAAATCCTCTCTAATTGTAACTTTCTTGCTGTTTAAGCAGTACCAGATGTGATTTTTGTTTTGCTTTGTTTTTTAATAACTATGGAACCTTTAATTTCTGTATATCTTAATAACAATGATCTCTGCCTCTCTGATTATTGGCATTTCAAGCTATGACACCATTATTTATTGATTTGCAGGATTCAGTGCATACTGTTACTAAAGACAATTTACATGAACTATCAGACTTTTAAAAATAAGTACAGTGAAAACAGAATTTTACATCTTGTGCTCTAAAATATGTTTTGCTATAGTTCCATGTTCACTTGGTTTTATAATATTTTTTGCAAAATATGCTAAATATGTGCAAAACAGCAAAAATTAAAATATATTTTTTTCACACTAGTAAATGACCGAAAAAAAAAATAAAATTTAGAATCTTCCTGTGGTTGTCTCCTGAACAAGACATATCAGCTACAGAATCTGTTAACGAGTAAAACTTATGACAAAGCATCTAAAACATTCAGAAGATAGCCTAAAAAAAAAAAAAATATATGTATATATATATATATACAATGTTTTGAAGATTGAAAAAGATTAAGCTAGTGAGAAGTTGTGAATAAGTAGTAAAATGGGTAATAAATTACATGCCCACTTTACGCTTGGAGTTGTTCTTTTAATCTACAATATCAGCTTTACTTTTTGCCAAGTACTGCTGGTTACAGTGACACAAAAGCAGTGTAAAGAAATGGGACTTTTACTTAATTTGCTTTTCATGAGAATATGCAGATGTTTGATTATTTTTTTTTTCTTTTATCTTTGGCTAGCAGTGGGAAATCCTTATCAGTATACAACACACCCAAATTACAGTGTGTGTTTGCCTTTTCCGCAATTAGATTCAATGTCAGTGACCTCCAAGGGTTTTATATTAATGACTGCATAAGGTCAAGATTTCATCTACAAACTCAGTTCTAAAAAACTTGCAGGTTTAAGATGGTAAGTAACACACAAGACATGTTTCAGAGACATATAATAAAAATATTAATTCAAAATAAAGATATATTTACAGTAGAAACAAGAGCGCTTATCTGGGACAGGTCACATGCAAATGCCATTTTCCCTACATTTTTTTCAATCTAACAGTATGTCATGAGGAGAGTTGTAACCCTCTTACCACACACTTTAAAACAACATCATTATCAATCAATATCAATAACAATTGGATATAAAAGTGGAAGAAATGTAATACCTATTGGGTAAATTCTATAAATCCTCCTTAGTCTACCTTCATGCAGTCTGAAGGTTCAAAACTCTTCAGGTGATTGTAGAGGACCATGAGGACTAGAGACCATCAAATATTCTACCATCCTTGGATTTATATAATCCTTCTTTGAACTAATTAAAACTCCTGCATTCAAAACATCTAAAGGCAAATACTTCTACAAATATGACATGCAAAAGAAATTACTTATTTCTTGCTTGCTTTAGATTTGATTTCTTAAACTTTTCTCTATTTCTTTACGGTACCATAGAGAGAGCAATCATTCCCAATTTACTTCTGCCATTAGTTTCTCGGTTTTATCAGATTTTCTACAATGTCTCACTTCAATCACCCCTTAAGCAAGATGAAGAATAATTTATTTTCTTTTCATAAAGCATTTCCAATCATCATTGTCAATCTTCCTTGAACCTCCTCTGTTCTTCTTAACATATAAATAGAACTACATTTATTATCCAAAATACAGGGTTACAATGAATTTATACAGTGGCAACAAGGCATTTACCACATTGTTGTCACCTCCTTCCCCAATATTTCCTACTACTCCATTTGCCTTCTGAGGCACTGGGCTGATGTTTTCACAGAAGTATCCACAATGACTCCAAGTCGTCTTCTCCTCCTCCTCTCTGCTACCCTGGCCTGAGGGATAACAGCTAATGTAGAGTTTGGGACTGTAAATGTATATTTGGTAATCTTCTCTTTAATCACTCAACGCATCTCTCCAATGCTGAACTTATTACCACTGAGTTGCATCCAAGTCTTCACTTCTGGTATATTTGAGATCAACCGTCACTCAACAACACGTTTCTCAAATATTACTTTGGTCTCTCTCTCTCGTGGATTTACATTCAGTTTACTTTTCAGTTCTTCATTTTCCTCCTTGGCATCTGACATCAACTTTTAAAAGAATGTCCTTTTATTTATGGGAACCCTTTTCTTTGCTATGGAATCATGCAGGTGTATGTTTATTAAGACTGTTTCTTGGGAATTCTCTGATTTGCACCTAGCTTCATGTCTATCACTATACATTTAAAAGTTCTCCACGTTGCTTTTAAACATGTTACCCAGCTGACAGTTCTTGTAACTAACAATCAGTTATGGTTGGTTTGTTTGTTGGTTGTTTTGTTTTTGTTTTGTTTTCTTGTTTGGTTTTTTTTGTGTTGTTGTTGGTTTTTGTTGTTGTTGTTGTTGTTGTTTTAATTAAACGTGTGTCTCTGTGTGTGTGTGTATTTTTCATCCCTTTGAACACATTTTTGCAACCAAAATGTATTTGGTAGCAATATCTTGAACCAGCTCTGCTCCCTAAGAATGACCAGATAAATGGTTCTCTTCTTGCTATTTTCTTAACTAATTGCTCCAAAAACTAATGATTTTGGTGTCTAACATCTCAACACGATGTCCAGTTTATATAGAAATAGGCAAGGTCATTTCCAGACCTTTTCCAATCAGACACTTTCACCAAAGTGGTTGGAAGTCTAACAAAATAAGTCTAATACTGTCAATAGTTCTGTCCTCTAAAATTCCTCCTTTGGCACTGAATTGAATTCCAGAGGTTCTATGGCAAATTTTTGTACAATAACACCTTTACCTGATTTTAATCAAATGTGTGGTGGTGGGTTTTTTTTGTGTGTGTGTGTTTTGGGTTTTTTTTTTTTTCCTAAGGCAAAGTGCACAGCAAGACTGAGACTGTTATTCCTATATAATTTCCACCACAGTATTACAGAGTTCATTGAAAACTGTAAGCCCTATTGACAATACCAAGAGTTTATTTTCTGGGTGAGGAAAGAGTCTAATACTCAGACAAGTAAATACATACTGTTTTACTATTTGATGCACAGATCGATAAAAAGCAAAGCCAAAGAGGAACATTAGATCGTCTAGTATACCTTATATCACTCACATGATTACATTTCATCCAAATATGTCATCTAAAGATGATTTCAATTGGGTTAAATATTTTAAAACCTCCCTCTCATCTTCTCAAATGGGAAAAAAATAAAGCACACCACAGTAAGAAAATAGAAAAGGCATAGGCACCTGCAGTGGCAGAAAACTAATTACTAGAGCAATGCAAAAGAGATAGTAGCAAAAGGGTGTCAGAGAAAGGCAAAATAAATAAATAAAGCACAAATATAAAGTTTCCCAGCCCACCTAAACTAGAAAAAGATTCAATTACATTTTCACTTCTAGAAGTTGCTCCTGTAAATGATTTGGGAGATAGATCACAGGAGTCAGGTCCAGAAGGTACTTTATTATTAGAAGACTCAATCAAAATGCTTTAAAGCTTCAGGAAAAAGGAAAGGGAAGGAAGGAAGGAAGGGAGGAAGGGAGGGAGGAAGGAAGGGAGGAAGGAAGGAAGGAAGGAAGGAAGGAAGGAAGGAAGGAAGGAAGGAAGGAAGGAAGGAAGGAAGGAAAAGGAAAAAAAAAAAAACCAAACAGGTTTCTGGCAGTAAAATTAACAGCAAACTTTTTTTTACAAACGTAAAACTCAAAAGTAAACTTGAAACTTGTGTATATTAAGATAATGTATATGTCTCCATCCTGTGGTTTGATAGCCATCCCCAGGAATCAGCCCTGACTCCCGAGCCCTCTGCAGCATCCACCTGTACTCATTTATTTCTCAGAATCCCACTGCAGACGGGGACCTCATGGGGTTCAGTCTAAATCTCCAGGGCAAACACAATAGAACAAGCAGGCACATGGGAATATGCGCGAAGGTTTTACATCCTTCTGCACACATCATCACTTTTAGTCATTGAATAAAACCCAAGCTGTTACAGATCAGTAGAAAAAGCTGAATACATCCTCTCCCTCTTGGGGGTTCACTAATTCCCTCTGGTGCTCTGAGAGTCTGTATGCACTGAGGAAAGGCAGGAGCCTCTCCCAGCTTCTGATACAAGAACCTTACCATAATCTTGCACAGCAGAAGAGGACCAAAAGGAGAAGAGAGATCAGGGCTCAGAGATCCCTTTTTATCATTCTTCCTCTGCCAAATCACTGATTAGCTTCTTTCAGACAATAATAGTCGATTTTGTTGCCAAGGTGACCTCATTTCTGAGAACCCAGATCTCTTCTAGGGTGATACATTTCCATGCTATAGCCCTGAATGAAAACAAATCTTCAATGCTTGTACTTATTTCAATCTCTGGGCTGATCTATAATTTGTAAAAGACAAGTTAGTTACACATTAAAAAAAATAAGTTAGTGGTTCATTAAAGACATGCAGAACCTTAATGTCTCACTACATTTATGGTGGACAGGCAGATTTTTCCAAACTCCTATACTATAAAGACAAGACTGTGAACAACACGTCAGTCGCATACTGCTGAAGGTCACTTACCTTCACCTTGGGGAAGGCAGAGAACAAAGGAACAATTCCTCTGCCTTGCCCACATTCCAATGTACCCACTGAAAAACATCATCGTTATGCCTTAAGCGCTCACCTGAAGTGCCTGCCTTAGAGGGCTCAATAACAAATATTGACTTAGTGTGAAAAGTACCGTAAGCATGCTGAGATCCATACAAGTAAACCTTGTTTTCCACAAAGTCCAGGGAAAGAAGGGAATGGAGAATTTGTGATTTCTCTTACCACACTGAATATGGATTCTTCCAGAAGCTAGATCATAATATTAATTAATTTTATTATTCTAAGCATTTAAAAGCATGTAAAAATACTAATGATTCTTTTTTTCCTTTTTAAATAAAAATAAAGAACACGACACATATAGAAAAAAAAGAAAATATAAGAACAAACAAGCATATTTATGCTGGAAACAATCTCCACACACACACAGACATTCTACTGAATTAAACTAATTTCAGTATAAAACTGAAAAGTACTTTTAAACTCCCCAAACAGCCAGGTTCCTGGTTAGTAACACTGAACTATAAGTAGGGAAGCTGGGATTCAGAGCCTCTCCAAGCAGAGCATGTAACAAAGTTTTCCCCCTCCTGGCCACATGTTCAAGCAGTGAGGAGGCAGAGAGGAGCAATGAAATGACATTATTAATCATCAGCCACATCATCACCCTCACAAAAAGGAAAATGAAAGGAATAGCAAAGCATAGGAAAAAAAAAAAAAAAAAAAAAAAAAAAAAAAAAGCATTTTGGAATGAAAACAGAATTTCTGAACACAGAATTAGAAAGTTCTTATTCCTGACCATTATTTGAAAATCAAATGTTCTATTCAACATCATGGCTCCAGTCAAATCTTATCAGTGTGGCTTGTTACACAGCACAAAAGCAGGCACAACTGTATTACTTCTATTATACGTCTCTGAATGTATTTTAAAATGCGTTAATTCTTCTCATCCTTGCATGGAACATGCAGACCTCTCAATCTCCAACACATGATCAACACCTAAAGAATGTCTCAGGATTTTTCCTTTTTCTGTTCCTAAATTAACATCTGCAGTATTAACATTTGAACGATTACTTACTTATAGTATGTCCTTTACTAATTAAATACATACTGTTAGTAAAGAAGTATGTAAGTAACAGCACCATGATTTAACATTATGTTACTGTGGTTTTTCTATTAAGTTAAAATTGATGACAGTCTAACAACATGCTGATCCCACAGTAAACTATAATTAAATTAGTTTCAGTAAATTCTTTAAAATAGCAAAATGTGAATTGGCTTCTTAACCGAATTTACACTCTTTTCCAATGCCAGCTAAGTCCAATTTTTATTACAAATACCTGGGTCCTTCAGAAAATACCTTGGGAAAGACAAATAAGATGTTGCTTAGATAGAGCTCTTTAAAGCCTACTAATTTTAAATGGGATTTTTTTTTTTTTTTTTTCCATGGGCTCACAACGCTTCTGTCATTTATTTTTCTTTATATGATCTTGGAGATTGTTGTCTCTTTCTTAATATTTGTAATCTTTTCTAAATGCTTGCATCACAAAAAAAAAAAAAATAAAAAAAGAGAAACCCCCACATTCTCATTAATCACTTTTTCATAGTTTGAACATAGTTGATGTGACGATCTGTTAGGTAAACTGAAAACACAGCTCATGAGGTACCCTCACAGAATTCAAAGAATATTAGTAAAAAACAAGCAACGGAAACTTATTTTAAAGGTGAGTTCTTGACTTAAAAATTAACACGGCCAAACACAGACAAGTGCAAATCACTGTTTCAAAAGATTTGCTGTAAAAATACAGACACCCTGAGAAATCTGCAGCATTCACAAGGAATCTCGATTTACTCTCTAAAACAAAGATGGCCCTCATTAGTCTTTTACTTCATGGAAGATACGGTTTGCAGAACAACATTTTCCCTAGAATATGAATAAATCAATTTCCCTAATGGAAAAGATAACCAGCAAAGAACTTATCTGGCAAATTTCCTTATGTCGTAATGACATAGGTAACGTAAGTTAATAACATGTTACTTTCTTGGCTTGTAGCCTTCAAGCTTCACATTCAGCTTTATTATTTGCAAACTGCAATCATATATTTGGAAGGGGGTCAGTGTTCAACATCCCTGGCAGGAACATCAATCTGTTGATAGCTTTAAAAGTAACTACAAATTGACAGAGTGAAAGTCTGCAAGTGTGCTTGGGACTCATTTACACATATTGTTCTGTCTCATAACATGCAAAAGCAAAATTATACTGTAAAAGCAATGACAGAATAAATGTAACTCTCAGGTAAAACAACAGAAATCCCCTCTAATAGTATAATAAACATCTTTAAAAAATAATTATTGCCTATTTTCACAATTTTTTTTTTTCTTTCTCTAAATGATTTAGAATAAAAAAGTAATTCTCAGGTAGATAATGAATGCAAGTATAAGTGAATGTAAGACCATTAAGGCCCAATGTAAATTATGCTGAACTTAACAAATATATACTGTTCTTGCAAAACCATTCATCTTAAACTTTGAATAACAAGTCATGAACATCAATTCCCAATTTCTCAACAGTAGATTTTAATTATTCAGTATCTTATAAAAAGGATGAAATAATTTTTTGAGCAGTAAAGAATACGATGACAAGAAATAGCATATCTAGCTCTACTTATAAATCCCTGGTTAATTTAAGCAGCTTAACTCTGATAAAATGTATGTAGTTATAAAGTGGGGAAAAAAAAAAAAAAAAAAAAAAAAAAAAAAAAAAAAAAAAAAGAGAGGGAATCATTCAATTTTGTAAAGTAGGTCATGATTTTCAAGTAGAAGCCATCAAAATACTATGTTTTGTGGGTTTTTTTGGTTTTGTTTTTTTTAAATCATATCTATATTATTTGGACATATACTAGAATTCAGGACTCAGAGAACCAATGCACATTTCTTCTATACTGAATTTACTTCACAAAGTTAGAAGACATTGGTTACAACTAGTGTAGTAAAGACCCCTTTTATTTTTCCTACTTTGAGAAAAAAAAAAACAAACAAACAAGCCACTATCACAACGACCCTTCTCCATTATATTCATCAGCAAAAGAGAAGTAAATATCACAGAAGTACCCAACATCTGCTTTTAGCTTAAAAATTGGCAGAGACATATGGAGAATCAACTGGGAGTTAAGTGTACCTTCATGTCATCCTTCTGTAAGAAATCAGTATTAATTTTTAATTAATATCCTCCTTTCTTGCTGCTTCATCAGCTGACAGGAATATCAGTGCTATCACACTCCACAAAATGCCCGGAATACAAACTGCCGTCAGCTGGAAACGTTCAAGAACTCTGTATGTCAAGAGAGCTGTCGCTGTGCCCAAACTCTCTTAACTATCGTAGCATCATAAAATAAATCAGTCCGAAAGGGACTTCAGAGCTCACCTAGTCCAACCTCCTGCTCCAAGTAGGGTTGGGTATGAGGCCCAACCAAGTTGCTCAGAGCTTTATCCACTTTGGTCTTGAGAAGCTCCATGGATTAAGATTGAACAACCTTTCTGGGCAACCTGTTCCAATGCCTGACTGCGCTCTTGGGAGAAAACTGATTAATTTCTTGGGAGAAATCTTGTTAAATGTCAAATCCCTTCACTTCAGGGAAGGTTGGCGTGTTTCCTTAAGAGTTCCCTGCTAGAAGTTACTGGTAGCCAGCTAGCAACTCACTAAGGAAACCACCAATTGGAAGATCAACCCTTGTCATAGATGTAGACTTCCTTGGGGACTGTCCTGCCTCCCCTTCTTCAATTTCATTACTTAAGTCCAAGATACTTTTAGCTATAGAAGTTCCTTTCATCAAGCTAACAAAGCACGCAATGTTTATGAGCAAGCAACCTTGCACATACGTCCCTTAGCCACCCCGGTACAATAATAATGATGAAAACTAGATACTGATTTCCACCCCCTCGCCCCCCAATCCACTGAACAGTATTTCAAAAGAACTCATTGAAAATGTTTCTAAGTTTTAAAAAGGACAGGAAGAAATAAGGTTTTCCCAGTAGCCATGACCCACTTCTGCCCCTTTACTTATTTAAGAAAATAAATATACCAGGAGAGGAAGAAATATTATTTCCAGAACCTAGAGGAAAATTGAAAATATTTATAGGTCCCGTAAAACCATAAAATTTCAGATATGAGGAAAAGAAAAAAAAAAAAATTAAGACAGTTATAAAGCAAAATCAGATCAGTTTATGGCTTATCTCAAATCCACTTTTTACCATCCCCCTCAGAAAAATGTGATCACAGGTGCCAGGCACACTTTAATACCATAAAGTGACAGGCGGAGGTTGCATTTCATATCCCAGTGTCAGGCTCCTCCTGCTCTCTTTCATCTGGGGTCTTCATGCATTATGTTCCAGGTAGATCTTGTCAGTTATATGTCAGGAAATTTGGAAAGGAGATGGGGAAATGAAAATGACTCTACTAAGAGTAATACAGACATCAAGATCGAGATGAAAATAGCAAGAATTGTTCTGAATTCTTTATAACTCTTTCAAAAGGTCATTTAGTAACTCTGAATTTAGGTCCTTTTTCCACAAAGCAGAACTGAATGAACTAAACCCCAAAAAAGTTTAGTGCTTTGTTTTCCCAAAACTCACTAAATTAGCTAAAACATGCCCTTTTGCATCATGTGTTCAACATGATCCAATAAGCATATAGTATATAATATCTTTTGCAATAACATAGCACAAAATATTAAAAAAAAAAAAAAAATCTACCTCTCAATAAAGGTTTGCAGTTCACAGAAATATATGCAAAAAATTGGTGAGAATGTGAACTGAAGAACTGGGCACTATAACCATCCATATAACTGTTGTGAAGTCCAAACATTTAGTAGTCTTTTTGCATTAGGCTATGACAGCCCCACAAAAGATGTAAGTTTCTCGTTTCTTTGGATTCACAAAATCCAATTATAGCAACCCGCAGCAGAATGCCATGAATTTACATCAACACCTTTGCAAAGGCCTTTGGGATCTAGCTACACAATGAAAGCAAAATCTGCATCCCACGTGATGATTTGGATATCAAATCATCAGAATCAAATAATAAACTTCTTGCACCTGGTATTGAGATAAAAGGTCGATAAGGAAGCCAAGGGGTTTTCCTCCCCATGTTGATGACCTGGAAGGTCAGGCTGTTAGTCAAGAGTAAATACTGTGGTTTAAGTAAGATGCTAATTTTGAAATGGCATTAATTTTGATTTTCTTTAAGAAAACAAAATAAGAAATATCACTAGGTCAAGGGTTTTGTTGCCGTTACTGGAAGATTTACTTTGGATTGGCAATGTTGGGTTGTTGTATGATGCACATTAACAGGGGAGGTGATTTCAGTCTTTTACCATACAGCCTGTCATAAAAGCCTGTGTAAATACTAAAATGTGGGTATTTAAGCCTAATGTATTCAGGGGGTACACTTAGTACCTCTGTCGCTGCCCACTCCTTGTCTATCCAGGCTCTCAATCAGATAAAACAGACACACACACACACACGTACGTGTGTGTGTGTGTATAAATATATCTATCTATCTATCTATCTCAGGATATATGTTAATGCCAAGCTGCTGCCTGAAGTTTGTGCTTTAAAAAAAGTTATAATTCTTCCATAACTCCCTATTACCTGTATTTTCCACAGTCATGACAGTTACAGTGGGAAAATGGCACTCACTGACAAGAGCACAAGCTCTTTGGCTTGGCAGCAGAGTTGTAAACTAAATGAAGGGGTTGGTTTGTTGGTTTTTTGGTTGGTTTTTTTTTTTTTTTATAGTCTGTTTTATTATTTGTGGAGTTGTTTGGAGTTTGCTTTGAAGTTCATTATCTTAAAATATAATGTCCTCAAGGCAACAAAAAAATGACATTCCTCTTAAAAGGTCTCCTTGCTAGCCAGTTCCACAAGTGATGTAAATCCTTCACGTTCTTTACAAAAATATTCTTATGCCAGATTTCCAGCCCTCACTGTTGTTAATTAACTTTTCTCTCCAATTAAAATTTATTTCTTTATATTTCCCCATCTTTCTAGCTTCAAACCCCTTTTTCAAGTTATCCTTCTCATTTTCTCATTATTGGGCTTCTTATGCACTCCAAAATATGCATGGAGATCTGAAAACGTGATCCTTCTATCTGTTCATAGAGTAACAGGGTATTAATGACACTTCCGAATACTAAATAGAACAGCATAAAAATTCAAGATAATATAACCAAGGACAACAGTTGAATTGTGACTTCAAGAGCCAAATTGCTCTCAGTGTCTTGACATTTGTGCAGGTACTAACATTTCAACCCTACAACTGCAAATATATACGCTGTATATTTCCTTTTAGGTCAGGAAGGTTTTGTATTTATTAATTTTAAACAAACTTACTATCACTCAGTGACGGAAATAAACAGGATGAATTTCCTATCCAGACTAATTATTATTTAAATGTTTAGTACCTAAAAGTCTTGAAAATTCCAGATATACTGTATTTGTGTATAGCATCAAAGCATGGCCAGATTTATATTTTCCCAGCTAAGGATTGAGCGTGGGGTTTTTTTTTGTGTTTTTTTTTTGTTGTTGGGTTTTGGGGTTTTTTTGGTGTGTGTGTGTGTGTGTGTGTGTGTGTGTGTGTGTGTGTGTGTGTGTCTGCCACCACAGATGTGAAGATATTTAGGAAATTTTTAAAAAATATTTTGTAGAATACAAATTTCACAATAGGATGGTTGAAGATGCATTTATTTTAGGAATATTTTGTTGAGAACCGAAGAGAAACTAGGTTCTCTGATTATTAGCTGATATATGAGAACTATTGCTACAACAAATATCTACTTTTTATTTATAGCTTGTTGTAATTGAACATTATAAACCGAGAAAACTGGTTTTTAATATATTCTTTGTGGACATCACTTCTTTATTACTGAAGATAGATTTAATTTCATTCCATCAGCTGGTGTTGCACTTCAGTTATTATAGTTCCAATGGGTGTAATGAAATGTCACTGCACTGCAATACTAGAGTCAGGAACAACATTATAAAATCAATATGATGGTTAGGCTACTCTTGGCATTCATAAGACTTATGCTTTATTTTATAAAAATAGTGAGTGCTAACTGTATTAAGGTTTGTTCCCCTTATATTCTCTAGTTTTCAATTTCCTACAATATTGAAAAAAAAAAATTAACTGTTTAACAGCAATTCTCCACATTTGGCTCTAACTAGGGTTAGCTTCTTTCAGAAAAACCGATAGCTATTACCTTTTACAATACGCAAGACAAAAGATGCAGAAAACAGAAAGTTTAACTCAATTTAACCCCTATGCTATGCACTGCTGAAAGCTCCCTCACTTTCTTTCATCAGGTTGATATTTGGGTTAGATAATGACAATCAGCCAGGGACTCAAGCAGTCCTTGACCGGTCATGAAAATGATCCAACCTACACAAGGCTCCATCTGAAATCAAACCTTAATTTCTCCTTTAGGAAGCTCCCAGTGCCTTGTTTGTGCTAAAAACTGGGAATTTGGATTAGCTCAGCTCTGCTGCTGATCACGCAGCACAGTCAGGGACACATTCATGGCTTGGAAGAAAGAGATGACGCGTGGCTCAGGCATTGCAGCTGGACACCACAAAGGTTATCATTTACACATGGACAGTGGAGCTGCTCTGCTCCTTAACTTCCCAAATATTCAAACCGGCAGTTTCTTTCCTGCCAAGGCAAAAATTATTCAGGATTTGCCTTGAAAAATATCACGCTTAAATTTGATAAAGATGACGTAAAGAATTCAAGTCATACATTCATTATCCAACATCATCATGAATAATGCTTAAAATCTATGTATTTGTTACCTTTATTCATATGAATTTTAGAGAAATATATTTATTTCACTGAAGAGCTGGTAAGAACTCTCTTCCAGACATTCCAGTTAACAAAAATAATAGTGATGGCAAACTAACTTCAGGCCGAAATACAACAAACTAGCATGGCGTGTAACTCTGTGTTTGTTTGCATGCGTGTGTCAGGGAGAGAGAACTGCAAAGACATGACACAACTCGTTACTGGAACGTACACACAGACAAGCAAATGGAACCCAAAGACCTCCTGCCAGCTGATCTGAACACTAGTTGCAGGTTATCAGACTGATTGTTTCTCTCTAAATTTTCAACTACCAGGATTAAATTTGTGCCTGTTTTATTTGAAAGATGTTACCATGGCAAAAAATTGGAGTGTCTCACCATGAATTTGGATGGAAAAAAAGGTAGAGGCCATGTTTTGACATAACAGGCATGAACAGGAGAGAAATCTTTTATTTTAATTGCTCTGTGTTCTTCCTCCTTGATTTCACAAATCCACCCTGTAGTGAGCATACAAGTATAATCCAAGCATTAAATAAACAGCCCTTCTTTTTTTCCCATGATCAAAATTTTAAAATGACACCAAAGAGTGAGAAATTATTTTAACAACTGCAGTATGAGGGTCTTCTAAATCTATTTTAGCACGTTCTGAACAGAATCTCCTTCTTTAAGCATAGTCAGATTATAATGCTGCATGTAGACAGTCACTGGTCTGCCTTAGATCAGAGCATGCAGATCACTACCCAAACACCTGTATGCCTTGGTTAAATGTTAATGTATTCTGTCAAAACTAGATTACCTTCCACACTAAATTATTCAATGTCATTATCCGTATCGGCCATCTGCAAGCCTAATGCCCTCGTGTTTTAAAATTCTGAGCGCCTGCTGTATTATTTTTGTTTTACATTCCTGCATAAATCCGTTAAACTCAATATGTTACAGCAAATTCACAAAATCAAATGCAATCTGCTGGCCTATAAAGCACCAGTTACTGAAAATCAAAAGATTTAATATAGTAACAATTCAAGAAGTCACTAAGCAGTCTTTGTGGGCTGAAGGTCAAACCACATGCTAAGTAACAAGTTAGATAATCCACGCTGTAAAACAAGGTATGTATTTGCTATACATAGCGTGGCCTTGAACCCATCCGTGTATTTCATATCTAATAAAAATCTGAACAGTTGGTCTGATTGGATTTTAAGTGATGCAAATTTGGAAATCAAATAGGCAGACTCCCTTTAGACTTGGTCTATTTAAACTATAATTGTAAAGAACTGCAGATTACATTTACAATGTTACCAAATTCTCAAGAGATTTGGTAAGAATTTTACAGGAGGAAAATCATTTATCATTTTAGATTTGTTATTAACAAAAATGTACACAGCGGGTGACGCTCTTTCATTTTGTTATTACAATTTTGCTTACGTGGCAGTAAAATTGTAACCCCTCTTCAGTGAATGGAATGCTCTTCAGTCTTCATATCATTTAATTATATGGTTTGACAAAACCCAGTTATATTACTGTCGTTCTGTTAGTCTGGCAACACTAAGTAAAAGACTTCCAAATTAAGGGATGATATGGTGACCACATTCACATTCTCAATTAAAAGTAGAAGTTTCATCTTCACAAATAAATCTTTAAAGCAATGACGGACTTGAATATAACTTCCTTCCTAAGCATTATCATTCAGCGAGAGACTTCATTTGGCTTTAGCTAAGAGAGACAGAAGCTAAAAATGCGAGATACACACAGACCCCCTTCCTCAATACATTGCGAAATATGAACTCGTAAAAGTATAAGCTCAAATCAGGATAAAACAGAAAAACACCCTCTTATTTTTCACTGTGGTTAGTAACTCCATCAGAAAGTGACCCGTGTCCTAGTTGTTGCAGACAGAAGATTTATGAGCACTGGCAAATTACAACAGTGTTAAGATTTTCTTGCACTTTCACATCTAAAATTCATTTATTTTTCTCATGTTTTGACACTTTTTATATTCCTCCTCTCTGCAGAAAGTTATCTTGCTGCATTTTTGGCCCTGATTATGACTTGGACTGCTTACAGGAAAACCCTTTTACTGAAAAAAAACCCCACTTTACTAAACATTTTATATTTTCTGACAAAGAAAAGTGCATTGGCCACCTCTTCATTTTGGTCACACAATGCAGCTACCTGAAGATGATGTACCAGGTGTTCTTTCTTTTTTTTTTTTTTTTTTTTTTTTTTTTT
>NW_020799098.1:3538360-3559565 GCF_003259725.1 Athene cunicularia | reverse complement strand
AGGGGGGAAAAAAAGGTTAAAAAAAAAAAAAAAAAAAGGCTCAAAGTGATGTACAATAGCTATTCTAGAGACCTGTGTAAATCCCTTAAAATCTTAATGCTCGACAGGCTGTTTAAGTAAGGATCCTAGATTATTCATTTTTAAACAGTAAATATCACCTCTGGTTCAGGAACTCCCTGAATCATAAATTGCTGGAGGCTAAAGTAATAAATTTTGCAAGGAAGAAACATAATCACAATATGTTTGTCAGGTTCTTACGGTCTCTTTTAGTCATCCCCCATGGCTATTACCAGAGATAAGATACTAGGCCAGATAAAGCTTTATTCTGAGCCTTTTTATGTTCTTATTCCCCCAAGTGTAGCCACCTTCTTTGAAGATTAGACCAATTTTTAGTGCTAAGTACCTATATACAATTATCTAACATCATTGCGACAAACTTCTCCTTTAAGTACTCTTGTCTTTAGGACTGTTCTCTACAAAGATTTTTATGTCATTTCCAAACTTGCCTCATGTATGATTTAGTCAATAGTGAGAGAAAAGCCTTCCTGGAAAATCATCCAGGTCACTTAAAATCCAGTATGCTTTAAGGTATCAATCTCAGTCAATTGACTTGGGGGAATCCACAATGACCTGGTTCCTCGCTTACATGGCTGAAAAAGGTTTCTTGAGTGAAAGGAATCTGGGCCCAAATGTGCAATCATTCCTCATCCTAATCACCTGAAACATTTTAGATTCATAAAAACAAGAAAAGATTCCATAATAAAACGCCTATTAAAAAGCAAATATTATTCTTGCACTGTCACCTTTGCAGAATCATTTTTCTTTTGCATTTTATACATATTTTCATTTGCACTCAGATATGAGGCACTAAGAATGAATTTGATTAATTATCTATTGGGAAAAAAATCCAGTGTAGATAACAACAGTCAAAATAACTTTTTACCCAATACAGTTTCCAGGGAGGATAGTATCTAACAGACTGATCACTACAAACCAGCCAAAATATTAGAAATTTATATAAACCACTAAGAAGTACAAATACACCCCAGGCATTTATCTTTTAAGGCAAAATACTTTGTTTTACACAATGCCAGAAAACGCTGTCCCTCTAAGGAAAAAAGAGAAAAGGGAAAAAAAAAAAAAAAAAAAAGAAAAGCAATTTACCTAAAAATCTAAATCACACTAACAAACTAATGCAGTTAGACTACTGTAGGGTTAGCCATCTGGCTTAGTGGCTCATTAGTAAAGAAATGACCCCTACACATAAAGCACAGTTGGGTCATTCCAAGCTAATGAGCCTTCAAGTTTTATTGTTTGGTACACAGAAATGGTTGGACGTAGATTTACTTTGCAGCTCTAGCATACACAATCACAATCACACATATCTTTTATTTATTAATCCACTTATTTATTTACTTACATTGAAAGAAGCGGAAAAAATTGCTTGAGGAGAGAAATAAAATTTTATGTTCATCAAAGGTACGGGCAGATTTCTTTAAACAAAGTTCCTCAATATCTTATGGAAAAAAAAAAAATAAAAGTCTCTGTGTTTCTGCTTCAAAATGTATTTCACTAGTTAAACCATGATAGGAAATTGCAAAACATTAACTTCTTTATGCTTTGTTTTTTTAAACATCTGATTTCATAACTTTAATTTAAATTCACACTGACAAAATGCTTACAGTTGAGTATTTGGGTTAATCATGTGAGGGCTCTCCATGCAGAACACATCAGGATGAACCAGCTCCCATAAAACCCAAGACCCAAACCTTACAATGTATATAATTAAATTTAAAATCTTGAGAGTTAGCCTTAGTGCCTTTCCTGGGGATATCTATATACTGAAAGCCCGGCATTTGATATTCCTGGCTGAACCCCCTATGCATCTGTGTGACGATGAAAGATTCTTCCCTGACAGCCATGGGACTTGGCTCTATGGTCCTCATCCTATAAGCAGAAATCAAAAGCACTGCATGAGGCATAACAGCTTGTGCTCACTCAGTCAAAAGAGTAAGACATAATTTCATAACAAATTAATGACTGATATCAACAAGAAAAAATTCCTCCTCCCACTCTCTTGCTCTTTTTTTTTTCTGTTTTCCTTATTTTCTTTTAAATTTATTTATTTATTTAGGAAATTTTAAAAAGAACTAACTCCTTACTCTTTTTTGGATACTCAGTGCTATTATGGAGTCTTGAATTTTTGTGCTTGAATTTTTAACTTTTAAAAAAAATTTAATCATCTGACCGTGCCTATGTGGAAGACAAAAGGAAATTACTAGAAAAGAGGTCATGCATCCAATAAAAACAAAAATTCCACTGAACGAAACCATGATGAGGAAGTTTATAAAGAAAAGAAATACACAAGCAAGTGTTCCAGTCGTTTCCCATCATAGCAGCTTCTATGATGCTTTATAAGAAAAAAAAAAAAATCCCACCATTCAATAGTCTCAGCAAATTACGTCAGTGAATGGTCCCACCAGCTTGGGAAAACTCAGGTTTGGTCTTTATGTTTGTTTCGTTTCCCTTCAAAATGCTATAATAAAATACAATTAACGCCATTTTTCTGTGTTTTCTTGGGTTTACAGTACTCCAGGTAATGTGGTTAGGTTATTACGTGTTTATGTGATTAAATGAGGAACCACCGTTTGTCTTGCCCGTCACTGTTAATCTGTTTCTACTCTACTGTGACATCTCTTTTCGACAAGAGATTGTACAATGTTTAATACAACAGCTTTAAGAGAATCAAAGGTTTCATTACGTTAGTATGTCTCTGGTTAATTCTACGTTATCTACTTATTCAGTTTACCCTTAAAACCCAATTAAAATTTAATTTATCTCATCCCAGGATTCAAATACTATCTGGCATTGCATTTGACAGTCTTATAGTAACTACATTACTACACATCATGCCCCAGGGTATTTTAGATCATGTCAGAAAGAGCTCAGCCATTGTCCACTTAAACCTGCAGAATTACCTTTTGGGGATCTCTGATTTTACATTGAAATGTATAAATTTCATTGAGATGTTAATGCATAATTACAATTATAATGCATCCACCTAGGTTGTCACTCTCCCAGTGTTGGTTTCTTTTTAAATAATTACTTAACAAATGAAAGAATTGGTCAAGGTAGCAGTCCATTAATCTGAAAAACATATAAAAAAACCTTACATAATATATGTATTGTGAAAAGTTGTGGTCAATGCTTACCCTAAACTTAATCATAGCTCACTTTATAAAGCAGATAAGCTTAAAGCTTTATTATGGACAAATTAATTTCACAAAATGTTTCATTTCATTCTGCTGATGCCAAAAGCATGCTGAAATATATTAAACTTTTGCAATGTCTGTTAAAAGGAAGGGTTCTGACAAAGTTTCCAAATGCTAGTAAATGTTACAAAAACTGGAACAATACATAAAATTCCAGAAAGGACCCAAACCAAAAGGAAAATTACTCATTCCTTCAGCTCAGTCATCTTAAAAGAAATCAAACAATTCTTTTTCTCTCCTACTGTTTCACCGAGGAAGTTTGAAGCAACTGATTATGGTTGAGATGCTTTTTCTGTCTTTCCTTTCCCAAGTAACAATGTAAAAATAAACCACAGGTGCTCCCAATATCTGCCTTATACGCAGCTCTGGAAAAAGCGACAAGTTACTGCGTACATGATGTCCTTGCACTTCTATCATGTTTTGGAAATCGTAAGATATTTTTCCATAACAAAAATTAAATGCCTTTAAACACCGATATATCTCATTTCACATTATCATACATTTGACTGCTGTAGAAAGCAACTTGGAAATGAGCTTGTGTTATGCATGAATTCTTGAGCTCTGCATCATACATCTGCATCTGAAAATTTCAAAAGGGCAGGAGAGGCTCTTACCCTTTGCCTGGCAAATTCCTTATTAAAATCAAAATATCAATGCCTTTAAAAAATGCAAGTAGAACTTAACACCTTATTTCTATTTTTTTTTTTCCCCAAATAACCTTTATATCCTTTTATTTTTTTTTTATTTTTTTTTTTTTCCCTTTTTCTTTTTCTGAAGATCCCATAACTACTAACAAGGTAACCTCTTCATTTTCTGTATTATTACATTTCCTTTGATTACAGCTATACCACAGCGGCATGCAGATCTTTAGTGCTGCACAAGACGTTTCTGGTGTGCAAGTGTGCCCTCTTCTGGAAACCTTAATATCATCATTTCAGATTACAATAATCTAAATAACACTGAATTCTTCTATCACTAACTTCCAGTGCTTTGTTCTCATTAGTACAAACACTCCCTGCATAAACAAAAAACCCCAAATAATACAAACCAATGAAGGATACATGCACTGAAGGTTTACACACTCTACTGTAGTTTTCCAATGTTGCAGTTACGATTGCTAATCAAAGCGTAAATACTGCAATGACGTTACTAATATGAACAGAGTTTTGACCTTTACCTGTGGTAAAGTGTATCATTGACTACCAAAATTATTATCTAACGTATTAAATGTGACAAATTTCATTTCCCATTCTCTATCCTTCCACTATTTTGATGTGACTTCCTACCAGGTTTTAATGAAGCATAGAATGCTTTGGGTGGGAAAGGACCTTAAAGATGACCCAATCGCAACATCCCCGCCATGGGCAGGGCCACCTTCCACTAGCCCAGGTTGCCCAAAGCCCCGTCCAACCTGGCCTTGAACCCTTCCAGGGAGGGGGCAGCCACAGCTTCTCTGGGCAACCTGTGCCAGGGCCTCACCCCCCTCACAGGGAACAATTTCTGCCTTAGATCTGATCTAAATCTCCCCTCTTTATTTTAAAACCATTTCCCCTCATCCTATCCCTTCCCCGTTCCTGCAGCCCCTTTCAGCCCTGGGAGGCCGCTCTAAGGTCTCCCCGGAGCCTTCTCTTCTCCAGCTGAACCCCCCAACTCTCTCAGCCTGTCCTCACAGGGGGGGCTCCAGCCCTTTGACCTTATTGAGAATAAAGAAAGACTACTACAAAGCGCTCAAAGGTGATTTAAGGTATATCGTGTTATTAATACAGTTGGCTATGCCAGATTTTGACAATGCTCAAGAGGAGTTATATAGACTTATTTCCTAAACAAGGGCAAACATGCACTTAATATATTGCTGATAGGCACTTGTGCCCTTATAGAGCCCAAGCCTGTTTACAGCTACTCCCTCCTTTGCTCACCTGCAGAATAACAATATCTCAGTGAAATAAGTGTGCATAGCTAATTTATTCTTCACGTTCCCATTGTTGCCTTCAGGTTTTCCACATAATTACCAGAACCCGGACACATTATGCATACCAAAAAACCACCCCAACCTAAGTAAATAGAAAATGCTCTGTAGCCTTCAGGAGACACGGATTTTTACGTTGTTTTCTGAAAGCTCACTAATTTCTGTAGGTCGACGCTTATTTTATTTTGATGCATTCCAATAATTCTATATGCATTGGGAATATTTTTCTTTGCATCCAAAAGAATACAATGCACAACAATGTATAATCAGGAATGTGCAAATATTGAAAGTAAGATCCGTCCACCAAAAGCAGGCCTACATAGAGCTGATAATCATATTGCTATTGGTGTAGTATAAAACGCATGAAAAACTTCTCCCATACTGATATTGACTTGCAGACATGGAAAAACAACAAATTAATGATGCATAAATGCTAACTTCAGTATAAAGAAAAATTACAGGAGTTATGAATCACACTATATACACAAGATTGATAAAGGACTTTTCTACAGGTGAACAAATAGCTTTAACAACATTATTTTCAGATAGCCTAAGCCTTGCAAACATTAAGGCAATGCTTTCCAGCATATTAAATGCACTGATGCAGAAGTCATTACTTCTGTAAGAGCACACTTTAGAAAGAACAAAACTAATTAATGCAAAATAAAATGAGCTAAAACATGAAAGTCAATGGAAGAAAATACAATGTTTTGTTTTAGGTTTGTTTGTTTGGGTTTGTTTTTTTTTTTTCAATTTTTTTTTTTTTTGCCTGAATACACTGAGTTTAAAATGAGTACATACTCTGACAAGGTATTAGAAATATACCCGGACATTTTGTATGCATACATATGTATATGAGGTAGAACAAATAGGAATGATAAATACATTTGTCAAAAAAAGGCAAGTTTTCTGGAGGCAAAGTATTGATGAACTTGGGGTCCACTTAATAAATCATTTACTCCAAACTATGCCATGTAGGAAATTAATATCACATTTTATAGGAAAGCAGCTTGGGTTGTTGGTCAAAAACAAACAAAAAACCCCATCAAAATTAAATCCCACATAATCTTCCCCATGACTGATGTGCCCACTTCATCCTGCCCCATGTTATTCTCCTCTCAGTTTTCAGTTCAATAGGCAAACCAAAGCAATTAATTATTTGCTCATTTATAGCAAAATTTCAGTAGAAGTGTTGAGGAGATTCAGGTAGTCTTTAAAGAGGAAGAAATTAAACTGAGAAAAATCCTGTGTCTTTGAACAGATAGACATTATGTGCACCCCCCGACAGTGAAACGCTTCAGTTATACAAATGCAATATTATTACAGATTTTTTTTTAATGTGGAAACAGAAAGCCACTTAAACATTAATGGATTAAGACTGACATAACCTCAAATTCAGTGTTGGAGGAACAGAGGCCCAGGGAGACTAAGCCCTATATGAACCTAGAAAATCAGTGATAAAGGGCAAATCACATCCAGGCCTGTGCCTTAACCACTACTAGCCATTCCTTCCTACTAAGATAAGTAACAAAGAAAGCAGAAAATATAATTTATAGAGTTCTTCTATATATTTGAATTCTTTATGAGACTGAAACATTTGAAGTTACATGTGGAAAAAGCAATGCTTTCTGATTAGGCATCCAGAACTTTTAAAAGCAAAGACTTGGGGGGAAAAAAAAAAAAAGGAAAATCCAGAGGAAAAAGAGGTTTGATAAAAATTTAGAGTGTATTAGAAATATTAATGATTAGAAGAATTATATGAGACACCAAGCAAACCATTATTATTATTTAATAGAATTCTTAAAAGCTGAATTAGCTAATGTTGGATTCACTTTTATTTTCTTATGTGAACTGACAAGGATGTCAAGAGGGACATGGATATAATAGTCTGGGGAAAACAATAAACAATTTTAAATGTCTATAGGATGTACTTGGGCCTAAGAAGCAAAAAAAAAAAGGATGAAGAACATTAAAAAACAACAACGGAAATGCAGTTCTTAGGAAAAGTTCTTCTATTTTAATCGTAAATCTGGTCATTCTATATTTTAAAATTCCCCAAAACTGAGGTTACGTGACAATTTACTATCATAATAAACAAAGTTATATTTACTACTATATACAGGTATCATTATTTTTTGGTAATATGTTATTTTTAATCTTTCTTACAAACTACTTCACAGTTCCTGAAAATGATAAATGCATAAGAATTATCTTTAATACTTCGTGAAAAGCCAGACATTATGTAAAATGTAAACCAGCAGTTGGAATACAGTGTAGTGGAATCTACATTGACATCTTTCATTAACCTTCTTCCATCTCCATTTCCCTAGTACTTAATTTCTCACAGGTCTACTACATGTTTTATGAGCCTACCCATTTGACATATACTTAAAAAAAAACCCAAACAAACAAACCCCAAACCTTTTATATTTGTTTGTTTCAGACTGGATTCAGATTTTTTTTTTTCTTTTCAATTCACAGAATTTTGAGAACAGAAGCAGAAATTGTCTCCTATTTCTACGTTAGTGATGGATTAAAAAAAAAACAACAAAAAAAATACAACCCACAAAAACAATGTTGCTCTTGGAAAGGTGTTTCAGAGAAAAATAAAATGAAAGATAATGTCTTTGAAATGGTAGACCATTCTGCCTCTTGAACCAGCTCTGTGTGTGTGCAACTTAGATTTAAACTAATTTAAAAAATCATGGCTTTTGTCACTTATTTTAACTCTCTTCTCCAAAGCTGGATCTGGTGTACTTCTATTAATCTTCTTATCTCCTTCTTAAAAACATCTAGTGACAGAGATTATATGATCTTCTTGGACAACATATCGATGTAATATTACCTAAATCAGAAGAGATATTTTAGAATGCCACACAATATATTACTTTTTAAAGCTCGATTCCTGTGGAGAGAGCATACTCCTGCTGAAAAATCATACGAAACCCTGGCTTGATTTCTGTTCAGCTTCTCTACAACTTTTCAATAAGAAAAGATCTAATCCAATACAGAAAAATCTGAAAAAATTATCAGCAGCATCTGAGAACCAAATGGCTCAGATAACAGTCCCAATCATAATATTCAAAGACCAACAGGAATATTAAGTAGAATAGAACGGATAAACCTGGAAGTAATAAGAAGGAACCCCTTCGTATCTTATCAGATCTACATGACATGGTTTGCCCTGCAAAATATTGCTCAGAAACTTTGCTGACATGTTAAGGTCTATAGAGTTTTGTACCCACTTAAATGGAATAACATGCCTGCCGCCCCTGCACCCTTCATCTAATATGATTTGGGAAGTTAAATTGGAAACCCCGTTCGCTTCGTGACCCATCTACTGAGATGTCTGGAGAGGAAAACGTATCAGACAAGTCTACACGCATCAGCCTGCTACAATGCTTGCAATTCCAGGGAACTTCACCTTCACTCTTCAGTTATGGAAATCTTAAATGAGTGGTTTCCAGTTATGAGTTTCTCTAGATTTAAACAGATCCTTAAAAGTGCATTTTACTTAATAATGAAATAACAACAAGGTGACAATAAGAGAAAGAATTAATTGAGGCACTGGAATGTAACATGATTTACACTTTTTTTCCCCCGAAAACTTCAGGTCAATCACTAGGCTTCATTAAATATATAGGGACATAAAAGAAAGTGAAAAAAATCAGTCCTAACATGCAGAAACTCGGTTGACTTACTGGCAGCCTAGAAAATTTCCACGCTAATTTGGAGGGAAATATCTTCTCAGGAACATCACTCAACCTAATACAGCAATTCAGCCTTAGATTCCAAAAACCTCAAGTGATTTATTCACATTTTAGCAAAACATACAAAACTTTTCTCATGACATATCACAGTCTGCCTTTAAATACAGAGAGCAAACACGAGGCACCTCTAAAATGTTCTCCCGTGGACATCACCAGGAAACAGCTATCTGCACAGTAGTTCAGAAACATTTCCTCCCACGAATATGAATTCGGTAAATTTAAAAATCTACTCATTCAAACAGATGAAAAGCCACAGGGCTGTGAATATTTGCAACCACCAGAACCTGAGGTCAAGACAAACTGTTAACATATTGGTCATATCCAAGCCATAAAGTCCCAATTTCTCACAGAGCTTTTCTATTTGTTTCTGATGGAAAACATCAGCACGGTTCTCTGGAGCTGCTCGGAAAAAACAAAACGAACTCTGAACATGAACTTCCAAAACCAGAAAATAAAAAGAAATAAATCAAAAGTCACTCGCACAATTGGAAGCAGTGCAGCGTTTCTGTGAAACTATCAAAAAATACTGGGCATCCCCTATGAAACCCTGTTGACATCATCAGAAAGGTAGAGAATGTTCCTTAAAAGGTGACTCAAGTTACATTGGAGGTAGCATACTAAGATAATGATTTATATACAGTCAAGGCACTCAGGAAGGAGCATAAATGCAAAGAAACGTAAAAAGATCGAGAAGCAATGCTGTAACACATCATGAAATGTTTGTCCATATGGGAACACATCCTATTCCTCCAGTCATAACTGTGTTTCTACTTGTTTCTTCTGAGTTAGCAAAGACAAAACTGCTCATATAGCCTCTAAAAGAGAAAGGTGAATAGCAAAATAGGAATAGCAAATATCTTATCTCCAGCTCGAAATAGAGTAGGAAGCTTTAAAGAAACCATTGTCCTCTAAAAATAATTCAGAAAAATAGGAACATAACAATGGTATCGATGGAAAAACTGTCCTCCCTAGACGGTCATGCCTAAATCAGGGGATCCTAACGACCCAGCAGCCAGTCTCTTGTCACTCATCCCTGATTACTCATCTCAGGACAGTCATGGACATTTCTCTGTCTCGTAACTGTAATTCCTGCTCACAGTCACCCAGGTTAACCTCATGCAAGTCAGCACCAGAACTGAAACGTACACATGAATTATTACTTTTCTCTTAAATATGAATTCAGATGGAGCTGTTAAATATGGAAGCCAACAGTATCTTGAGATTTATATTTTATCATTTGCCATCATGTTTTGCATTTTCCAATCAAGCAAAATAACTTCAGCTGTCCATTAAGGACATTTCATTTTCATGTACTGCAGCACTACAACTTTACTTTGAGCATTTCAAATTTTTCACTGATACGTTTGTGAAGAAAATCTGCCTGTAGACTTGTGCTTTCTCATTCATTCTTCTTATATTTTGCATCTTCAAGACATTTTCTTCTCTGTAGGTAACAGGAATTACAGCCTACATCATCTTAGTTACAGTGAAAAGACATCAGGAATGGGTAGTAACTTAAGAGAACAAGGTTACAAAGACCAAACACTAAGCAACGTTATTCCTAACATATATCAGTAAACTATGAGCCTAGCCTGCAGTACTATGGTCTTCACATCTAAACATCTAAATCATTAGTAGTAATAGAAGGACTTCATAAAGGACTGTTCATTCCACTTGGATACATAGAAATATTCTCTGTTCCAAACCCCAGTTGCAATCAAAACAAACCCCAAGCTCTTCTGAAACGTTAGCAGCAGCTGGGAGCAGGAGAGCTGGGTGAGAGGAAAACGAAGGCATGACAATGAAGGTTGGCTTAATAAAGATCCCAAAGGTTTATGATAATCTTGTATTTGAACCAGATAGGAAATGCCTTTTCAAACTCAGACATTAATTAATGCCAAGCCACTATTCAAGTGATTACAGAGGTCTTTACCAGTCATGGCTTACTCACTTGTCAACTGCCTTCCAAATTTCTCTTTGATACACCCCAGCAACCCAAACTTCAGTCTGTCTCTACTTGGCACTGAAACTGATGATGTCAGAGGGAATTCAAAGCATCCCTTTTTTAAGCATATGTTTCTATAGATATAATTTTCTTCCTTTCTTATCTTGATCAGACATCAACACAACAGCACCCTGATGCTTGCTAGAAAGGATGTCCAGCGTTGAGTTGTATGAGTTTGGCAGTGTTCTAATCCAGGAGTCTGAGTTTTAAGAGCTGGAAGCCCCATGTTTCTAGGATTTTTGCTCCCTGACAGCCTGCAATACAAATCACGAAGGATCCAGGAGAGTAAACCAGCAGGAAACTAGACCACAATCAGAGGTAACCATCCGTTAAATAATTTTTTTTCATTTAGACGAATGGAAAACAATTGCATTAAGAGCATCTGTGGAGCTGTATTTAGTTCTTCTCTGTAGGACAGAAGTCTGGAAACGTAATTTTATTTTGAAATAAATTATGAGGTTTGGCACATATACATAAGAACCTAAAAAAAAAAAAACCCAAACAAACAAACAAAAAAAAACAAAACACCCACAACAACAACAAAAACCCTATCAATTTTCTATGAGATTGGAAAAAAAGGACATATGACCCATCAGACTGAGAATCCTACTGCCCCCAAATTCCCAGAAATGAAAGATTTTAAAGTTCAGCTGAGTTCACCATAGCAATAATAGATACCACGCTGGGAAAATATTTTGACAGAGTTACGGATAAGATAAATGAAATTAACAGATATTACTAGATGAACAAACACTAATGAAATGGGTTACATCTCATCTCCATAGAAGTTCTTGCAGAGCACTTATGTGCTGTGAGACTCCAGTCAGTGCAATATACTACATAAATGCATAATTATTCATAGAACTGATAAAGATCCTAGGGACTAATTTTCCCATAGCAATAATCATTCAAAAAACTCCTACAACAACAGTTGCTTCAATATATTTTGAACTGGAATGAGAACATCTGAATATTTGTGAAAATAGCTTGAAAAAAATTTTTTTGAATTGTATTTGACACATAGGAAATGGAACAAACCAACATTTACCTGAGAAGGAAACAGGAACTAAAACACACATCTCCATCTATGTCTTTTCACAGTTCTTTAAATACATTTCTGTCACTTTTCCTAAAGCCTATATAATGCAAAATAATACAACAGCAAAATAAATACTATTCTTACTGATCTAAACTGAAATCTGCCTTATGCTTCTCTTTACAGAATTCCTTTCATATTTTAGTTTGGTTGCCAACATTTTGAAAGTGAGTATCTTCATTTCTTTTTAAACTCCTACCCCTGTGCCTCACCTCTTGAAGTTTTGTTTCACCAGTCTTGTTTCCTCCTCACCAAAGAAGACAACCTGTGGCATCTCCCTATCTCATCTTCTGAAGTGCAAAAGAGCTTTAATTCACTTCGGTAAATCTCTGGATAATACACAGAGAGATTTTAACCCTGGCATATAACTAACGGTAAGAACATTGTTATCTACTTGTTACCCTGTGATGGATCCATAAAAAAATGGATGGGCAAATGGAGAAAACAACACTGTGGCGTGTTAAATTTTTCCTTCCTATGTAGCAGAGCATATTGATCCACTAAAGTCTGTTAAAGCACCTAGTGGTAAAACAGATCACAGGTACAGGGAATATACCTAGAGATACGATGGATGTACTTAAAAAGCCCCACAGGAGCACAGAAGATAAGACACGTGCCTCTCTACAGGGAACTTTCTAAAAGAGAGGTGGGCGCAGGGAGGGGTTCTGTAGGTGGAGGAGGTCGTCTTTACATTTTATACTGCTTCAAAGGTAGAAGTTCCTGCATTGTTCAGTTGGAAGCTATTTTCTTTTCTTGCATACAAAACCTGGGAAAACCCTTTTTCCTCCTTGCATTGCCTTCAGTATTCATTCAGTTTGAAATGCTAGAAAGTATGCAGCACCTCGCAGCAACCTCGTAGTTCATACAGCTGCCTGTAAGCCTTCCAGTTTCCAATTCATGCCTGCAATACTATCCACTGGTGCAAAAGCAAAAGATCAGTGAAGCTTCAAGAATAATGTCTCCATTCTGAGTATGTTCTTTTGCACTCAATGTTTTTACTCAGTTCTGTGAAAATTTAATATAAGACAGAACATAACACACAACTAATTTATACGGGACTTTGCAGTGTAAATATCCAACAGGTTAAGTAGATTCTGTATTCCTTTTTTCAACCAAAAAATAGAAATGGTCTTGTGCGTGAAAAGAAACATCCTTCTAAACCCAAATTATAGAAGTAGATAGCTCAAAAGAAAAAAAAAAAAAAATAAGCTGGAGAAGGATTGGTTGTACAGCATATTGCCAATACCCTGCACTTCATTGTATGTATCCTTTAAATACAACCACAAAATACTTAATTTTTTCTACGTTCCTTGTATCTCATGGCAAGCATCAAAAGCTGTACACACATTTGATCAACAGTCATCAGCCAAAAAATGACCTGTCATTTTCCAGATAACTTCAAATATGAAAAAAACCAAAACATTAATGTGCAATGGGTTTCACAAGCTTTAAAGCAAGAGCGGGACTGTAGTGTTTTAAGGCTATATGGGCAGAAGATGTTAAAGATGTCCCTCTTCACCAAATCCTCTCAAAGCTAATGTACTCTGACAGTCTAGACAGCTCTTGGTCAGACTTATAACTGTGTCATGTTTGGGGTATGACTTTCAGTTTTACCCTTTTGAAATTCAACCAAGCTTTTAGAAAACTTTCCAAGTGAGATCTTTTGTCATAATGAACATGCATAGCATTACTATAAATCCAAGAAAAATCCATTCCCAGGTTTCAAGCAAATAGTTAAATACTAAAGAAAATTCTGCCAGGGCAGACAAATGGGTGAAATTCACTCTCTAGATAGATGCCTAAACAAGAGCTGCCTACAAGCTAGGTATCAAATCTTCTATCCTAGTTAATGGGCTTTCAGTTAATACAGTCAGAGGAGTCCACAGTTATTTAATTTATCCCATGTCAGATTATAACACTTAGTCATCTGAATGGCTCTTCAGATTCCCTCAGCAGTATTGATCTGATGTCCAGTACTGATCTGATCGCCATCAATTGTAACAGGAGCTTAAGCAAACGATGCTCAAACGATTTGATAAAGGCTTCAGTTGGGCCATTTGTTCTTCCCTAGAGCATATGTGACATGGGGCTGGCAGATACAACACTATACCCACAGAAGATCCAAATGCTTCTGAGTGACAGACTGAGGAGACTCTTCAAATGAGCACCGGACTATATAAACTGGTGGTTTAAAACGGCACTAGGCATCTATCTTTAACCAACTGATTTGAGACCCCTAGTTTACCTGGCTGTACTTGTGTAGAGAAGCCTAAATTTCTTTAATTAAAAGTTGTAATTACAGATTAAAGTCTTAATCTGTAAAATGAATCCCATCCCTTGCTTCTGCTAAAATCATCTTGGGAAACAACATTTAATCCAATATCGTTCTCAAATTCTACTATCCCAGATGTTTTTAAATTGGATGTACTTTGCTTTATGTAACTTCAGTATACATTCAGTTCTTACAGTGTTCTTACAATAGCTCTAAAATTATTACATTCCAGTATAAAGCAGGAAAATAATAATAAAAATTAAAATAAATTGTGCAGCTCAGATTAATTAGAACAGGGGAAAAAAAAAAAAAAAAGGAAGAAAAAATATACCACGGTAACCATAAAAGCAGATGCTCACACCATTATTTAAGTGTTTAAGTAAAAACGATGAAAATATATTAGCAACCTTCAGCGTGGTCATAAATGCCTACAAGTCATTCAGAATCCTCTTTCCTCTGTAAATGCGGTCAGAAATAAAATAAGAGTGTTTCTGGTCCAAGGGCAAGTTGCATCATTACCAAAACCCCATGTACATAAAAAGACGCCCCACGATAAAATAAGAAGCCACAATCCATCAGCTCTCAAAGTGTTTTTGAAAGACCTTTAAAGATTGCTCCTAACGGTAACAGTTCTGCAAAGCAAGGTTCTGTAGGAAGCAATTCAGCAAGTCTTCTTCCATCACAGTCTCATCACCTATTATTTAATGTTCTCTTTATAATTTCTAACCCTAACACAACAGCACAGACCTTGATTTCATTCACGGTATGAGAACCTTTCAACTATCACTTCATAAAAACTAAAAAGCAAGTAAAGTATGCTTTTAAATTCTGCACCATCAGAAACAGCTATTCCTTGTGGTTACACTATTATACGGAATAATGCCTTAAACCCCATCATAGTTAATTTTGAACTGCACAATCAATAAAATTACTGAAGGACTGATGTTTATGCTAGCGATACTGCATTGTATCACTCTACCAACTATAACAGTACCAACGAAAATAGCAATGTTAACGGTTCATCCTTGAACAGTCTCTTCGGTGTTATTTTGATGATTCTAGCACAATAGGATCAAAAGGTGCCACCTGATAATCTGGTTGCAATGAAAGACAAGCAACAGCCAAGTATAGGATGCTCAGTTTGACACCCGTTTGCAAACATTTCCATTTTTAAAAAGGTTGTTGATGTTGCTTAGGTCTTTTTCACACATCCTCCAAAGGACACAGCCACAGTACTTAGGAGTTTTGATACACAATGTCAGGCAGAGAGAATTTTCTGGGATAAATTACGCAGATCACAGGTTATGCACTACAGATTAACACCGTGTTGAACAATTTAACACCTCTTGAAACCCTACACAGATAGCTGTATTTAAGATACTGCAGACACATTTCTTTGTGTGAACAGCACTAGTGCTAAACTCGCTGCTTTCATGGCAACTGAATATTTAACAGCTCTAACAGCAAGTGAAGACCTTCAGTGGCTTAACCTACACAGCAAAGAGAAACCCTCACATAAATATCTATAGATAACATCCTAATAAACAAACACTACCATCACGCAGTGGAAATCATGTGGAAAATTAACTGTACTCACTTTCCTTAAGAAAATACTTCTTAGGCCATTTCCCACATACTGTTTGCCATTAGTTTTCATTTTAAAAGTAGTTTACCTCAGAAGGAATACTTGTTGGCTATTTATTATGTAAGAAGAAACTCTAATAGTCAAGCTATGGGGAGCACAGAGCTTCTTTGCAGGTTAAAAAACCCAAAAAAACATTCCCGTGAGATTCTGATTGCACAAAACTTGTCAAATGTTTGCAGTATATTGAAAAGGTAGATCATCCAAATGGAATTACCAGTAAAAAGACAAATAATGCAAACAGCATTACGTTTACTCCTGGTATAAAGATGCTTTCTCTTTTTTTTTTTTAATTTGTTAAAAGTCATAACAGCCTCAGAAAGGTTTAATCACCTACTGCAAAAGAAGGCAGAAGAGTGTGTAACTTACGTTATTCATATACTCGCTGAGCAGATCCTGCAGAGCCTGGCGCACGGCGTTGCACTCGGCTACGATTCGCTCCCGGCGGTCGTCCCGCGTGCATGAAGAGTCTGCCATCAGCGCTGCTCCGCTGATGATGCTCTCCAGCCTTTCTTCAAGAGACGGTCTGAAGCGGGCCTCACTGAAAGTCATTGGGTCTAAAATAATCTTGTTCTAAAAGGCAAAATACGCACGGGAAAATTATGAGCATACAGAGGTCATCAGAATTTTCTCTCATTTTTCAGCAGCTTCCAGGGATTTTTGTCTTTCATATAAATAAATTATCTACCGAATTCCTGATAAAACAGCATTACAGAAATATCTGGTAGCTTTGAAATCCCAATATATAAATAAAATTTAAAATATATATACAAATAACTCACAACCTATACTTCTAAGACTACTATCAAGAGCAACACAACTGGTTCATATATCTGAGAGGCACGTCATATATAACATCAACATAAACTATTTTAGTATGCATGTAGCATGTGTGTCTCTAACTCTACATATTATATGTATATATTTCATCCTGAAGTAAACTAATATTAATCTTTCCTGAATCTTCTGAAAATTCCTTGGATATTCCAGAAATTCATATGAAAGGTGCAAGTTATTTACAATGGAAGAGTGGGATATTCTCTTAACTAATCCCTTAATTTTGATTATCTTTATTAGTAGACTACACTGCTGAAATGTCACTAGATTATCTCAGTCTTAAATGAAAAATAAGAGGAAATTGTCATTAACACTGCAAGAAAACCATTATTAGATAAACCCTTATACAAAAATATGAAATATCTCTGATTCCCATTCCCGGCCTTTTTCATAAGCTTTTTTTGTTTGTTTTTAAATCAGGAAAAAGTGCTGCATTACTTAACTAGAAAGACAACACTACAGGAAGACAATCTAAATTAAACACTCCTAACTTGTGAAACAGCCTACCACTTAGCAAAATATATTTCGCTACAAGAAAATCTGATTTTCAAAGACAGTTTTCCATTAAAAACATTTCCATTCTTAAATTATGATCACTACTAAACACTTGTATACTTATATATCAAACTTATTACCAAGTATTAAACGGGACTAAACCACATCGATTCTACCCCTATGAGTGTAGAACCTGAGGCAAGATTATGAGGTTTGAGTCACTGCTAGATTATATTCTGTCTTGCTTTTCTCCTTTTGTAGTTCCAGGTAACGAATGCAAAAGCAATAATCACCTGCTCCCACATACACGCACATTAGCAACACCGTATAAATTCAGTAAACTCTTGCTGCAATCATGAAAAAAAGTTTCATAATTGCATATTGTCTAAAAATGCTCCGTAAACCCTGCACTTCTGAGCTTTAAAATGTCATTAAATATGAATGAGGCAGATCTGAAAAAAGTTAAAGTATTGTTCTCTAATCATCAAACCTATTTTTTAGTACATCAGGTTATTGTTAATGAACCGTTTTAATTTTCACAATATTTTGATAACTTTATGATTAGTCTATTTTCTTTAATATCCAAGAGCAATCAACAAGCACAAGCCAAATGACAGATAATTTGAAAAAAATTACCCTACAGCATATTAAAATGTAAATCAAGATTTAGGGACATGATACATAACTAGTATCTCCATTTAACATCAAAAATTGTATGTTTATTACTAGTCAGAACATGCTTAAATGAACTTATTCTAGGCTAAATTCTGATTCCAAGTGAATAGGCTTTCTTTAATTCCGCAAGACAAGGCTTTTACAAAAGATCTGCTTATTTCTCGATAAAGCTTCCAATTAACTCCACGCACAAAACCCACAACTCTCATTACTATACGGAGAAAGAGGATCAAGCCTTCTGAAATCTATAACTTAACTGAACGCATAGCAGTTAAAGAGTAATAAACATAAGGATGTCAGGAAATTTATGAAGATTCATTATTTAATAAAAGGAACAGAAGACTTTTAACCAGATAGCATATTTTTACAGGGCCAGGAACTGCTGACTTTGCAGAAATAAATACGGCATTACCCAGAATGTGAAATAATGTCTCGTATGTATCTTCTTCTAGGGTCTGTGTTTCACAGCAGTAAGCAGAGCAGTTTTACAAGCATCTAAATTAGAAATGACTTCTCTAAGAGTTGAGCTTATACATATTTATGTAGCTGTGCTTTTCAGTCAAATGGTAATACTTAAAGAATAGAGTTCACCAGCGCGTTTTTCTTCATAAGCACTGGGATTTTCAGAAATCAACTAGATAAATTCATCTTCACAAAAGCATATTTAATTCAGTAGTAGCAAGACTGAAAGTTCATGAAATGAACTATGTTAGCAATGAAAAAAAAAAAAAAAAAAAAAAAAAGCAAAGCTGCATGTTTCTAATTATTTTCAGTGGTTTGTTATTCAAATCTTGTGTTTTTTCTCAATGACCATAAAAATGGTGATTAACAAAGACAGGAAGTACTCTTTACTAGATACTAAAGGATTTCCAATAGCCAACATCCATTTTACTGGTAGCAAACATCTTTCTCAATCCATAGACTTGATCAAAGCAACATCCATACAGCATTATTGCAATTTTCATGTTCCAGTTACACCAATATAACCAGTTCTTCCAGAAACGCCCTACTTTTCCTCATCTTCCTTATAACCACAGTGTAAGGTTCTCTACCTACACAGCAAATTTCAAACTTTGACTCTTACACCTCTCAGCAAGTTACGAATCACGTTTTTCTTCCTAGAGGTTTTTGAAGACCCTGGACTCAGTCTTCTATGAGATCCAAGGGCAAACCAAGAATATTTCCTGGGATATTTCCATCCTTTTCAAGTCTTCAATCTGCAGATCAGATATCTCTAATATCTCTGATCACTGAAACCCAATTCAGTATTTTCACAAGTATTTATGTCATATTCCATTAATACATTTAGGAAATTCTGTACAGGCCACTATGCAAATACCATTTACATTTTAAATAATAAAGTGTGTATCATTGAGTGTGTATAATTAATTCAAGCCAGCTTTCCTCATTGTAAAACTTAGAAAAGGAGTATATTTGTGGGGGGTTTATCTAAACGAGATCTTTATGAACATCAGACTTTAGCTCGTGAAGAATAAAAGCCACTGATTTGCACTTAGCAATTTTTCACCCATATCTCACAAAACTTTTTGTTTGTAATTAATTTCTGGGCTTAAAAAGTCAGTTAAATATTTGTTTTCGATATTCTGTTAATGATAATTTAGAATCACAGAAAAATACAGGTTGGAATGGACTTCTCAAGGTTAATTGCTTTGAACCTGCTTAAAGCAGAATCAACTTGGACGTTAGGACAGATTGCTTAAGGCTTCATCCAGTCAAGATGAAATCTCCATCCTTGGAGATTTTTCAAATCTTTCTGCTCCCTCTTTCAGTTCTTGTCATGTCTTGTTTGTTGGTGTTTTTTCTTTTTCTTTTGGTCTCACCAATATCCAGAGTTTTCCTTTCTTTTTTTTTTTTTTTTTTTTTTTTTTTTTTTTTTACCCCCTCCACTGCTTTCTCAACCCTAGCATCACACAAAATGACCACAACTATCTTTTCGGCCTCTCTTAATTCACTTTTAAAACAGGAAATACTGGTCAGAAAGAAAACCTTAGAGATTCTAAGGAAAGAAAATAACTACACTTTAAAATATAATAAATAACGATCTAGTTACTTTCTGATGGGTGGTTATAAATAAATATTTTAGATACCCCTCTTAAAATCTAAGCATTTCTCAAATATTTCACAAGGACAACAGGTTTTTGAGCTTTGGATAACAGAGAATGGGGATGAGAAACTGCTACATGACAGCTCTCAACATTCAGTACCTAGAGAGATGCTATATTTTGTTTCTGGAAGGTTTTACTCCTTTTTGAAGAAAGCTTAGTATCTAAATGCAACTTCCGACTCTGTTATTGACATGTACACATATATTAGTAATATGTCAACAAGGAAATGTCTTCTTGGAAGGAAGAAAAAAATAACTGCCGGGAAACATTGCTAAACAAAATTCCTTCAAAAGTCTCAAGTTCCCATCATTTGTTGATAGAAAGTTAATGAACAATGAATGCAAATGAATTGGAAGATTTTACATTTCTTATTAGTTAACTAACATTAAAGACGTAAATCAAGGCCTGAGATCATAATTCAGGCTTTACAAATAAATGTTTCAAGCCTCTTTACAACTCCAGACAGATTAGTGTAAGCTGTATCTTTGCTATGAATGTACATAAATTTTGGCTTCAACTGCTGAAACAAAGTCAAAAGAATATTAATTTAAATATAATTGAAGACTTATTTGAAAACTGTTAAAATTGTGATATCTTCTTTAAGCACATTATAGATAACTATTTTTTCTTGTACTCTCTATTTAAAAAAAATAATTTTATAAAGATGTGTTTTTATAGAGTAGTTACAATGTTTTCACAGAATCATCTGGGTTGGAAAAGCCCTTGCAGCTCCTCCAGCCCCACCATGACCCTCCCCCTGACTGTTCCCAACTCCCCCAGATCCCTCAGCGCTGGCTCAGCCCGACTCTTCAACCCCTCCAGGGATCCCGGGGACTCCCCCCTGCCCTGGGCAGCCCATTCCAACGCCCAACAGCCCCTTCTGCACAGAAATCCTTCCTCAGAGCCAGCCTGACCCTGCCCTGGGCAGCTTGAGGCCATTCCCTCGGGGCCTGGCGCTGGGGCCTTGGCTCCAGAGACTCATCCCCCCTCTCTGCCCCCTCCTGGCAGGGAGTTGCCGAGGGCCAGGAGGTCTCCCCTCAGCCTCCTCT
>NW_020799098.1:3521032-3538310 GCF_003259725.1 Athene cunicularia | reverse complement strand
TTCACCAGGAGAATGCTGTGGGAAACGGTGTCAAAGGCCTGACTGAAGTCAAGGTAGACAACATCCACAGCCTTTCCCTCATCAACAAGCAGGTCGCCCTGTCGTAGGAGGAGATCAGGTTTGTCAGGCAGGACCTGCCTTTCATCAACCCATGCTGACTGGGCCTGAGCGTCTGGTTGTCCCACGTGTGCTGTATGATGGGACTGGGGATGAGCGGCTTCATCAGCTTCCCGGGCACTGAAGTCAAGCTGACAGGCCTGTAATTTCCCAGATCATCCTTCTGACCCTTCTTATATGTGGCCCTTCTTATATATATATATGGGCGTTTTCATAAATAATAAAAACTTCCAGAAAATAGACCCCTTCATACTATTTAGTACTATAAGCCATCTTTATCTTGCTAAACAGGAATAAACTGTCATGAACACTAATAAACTATAGGGCATCACTTCTGAAATTTAAAGTATCAGACAAATTATTCACACTTCAACTAAAAATACTGAAAACAGCCACATACCCTACACGAATACATTTTATTATCACAGTTTTTATTAGAAATAGAGTAAATCAAACCAAAACAAGAAATCAAATTGATCTTTTAAAGCAAATTTGTAACTGAAAAAAAAAAAATATGATTACAGTATCACTGTCAGTGTTTTCCAAACTAAGCATGTGATCTTGCAAAACCTTATTATGTGCATTGCCTTATTGTTCATGAAAAATCTGCTCATCTACTGGTTTCTGCAAGTAGAGAGTCTTAAGGAAATTTCAGCAGCTTCTTCAGAAGCACAGCTTTTTTTCCTTTTAAACACATAAGTAATGGTAATGACTGGGGGGCTGGAGAGATAAAAGACGTTCCAGTTCTGAAAAAGCTGAAAATCAGCCAACATAAAATTAATTCTTAAGTCAGATAGATTCATAAACTTTGATAGTGCTCACTTGAAAAAAAGTACGTGAAAAACACAATTTAATGAAACCACAGCACCTCAGAGCTGGTAACAAAGAGATTCTTAAATTATAGCTCTGCTATCACTTGCAATAAAATTGTGACAAATAACATTTTTGGACAGACACCCACTCTATTACCTCCCACACAACCTCTGACTGAGAGAACAAGAAGAAATTCAACTTTTCCTTGTACTTCTTTAACTTTTCTATTGTGCAAAATGATGATGAGAGCAATGATGGCCTATGTCAGGCTCTTTATACAATTTACTGTGCTCTGTTCTTCAAAACACACAAAACCCTCAATTAAAAGTTATTTTCTCTTGTAATGGAGTAAAACTGAATTTTTAAAGAAACTATCAAATCATATAAAATAAGTCCAGTACAACTTGTTCTGTTCTAATGGGTAACAACCTTATCTGAGAAAAGAAACATTTTAAAAGCACCAATTTGGAGGGGAAAAAAAAAAAAAATTACACACACACACAAAACCCAAACCAATACTAAAAAAACCACAACCAGCAACACATGTTTTTCTGTGGGGCTGTGGAAGGAAGGAAAGTTGAATTGATTTTTCAGACTCACAAAGACAGGAAAAGCATCTTTGTGGGTATAATAATACAGTTGTGAATCTAATAAGAGATGCTATCAAGGAAAAAAAAAAAAAAGACAAATGTAAAGTTTGCAAAGTATTCAAGACAATGTAGTAACATAAAACTGATAAAGCAGCTGCTGTCATCCTATCAATGTCTTGCTGGGGCTCTGCAAGTGGAGGAATTACCCAGATAGAAGAGAAATATTGTTCAATTAACAGACTTCCATATAGCATATTTTTACAAAATTTTACATCTAAGACAATCCCAGTAAAGTCAAGTGATACATTATGTGCCACGGTAGGCAGCACAGGACAGTACAAGAGACAATTTGAATTTAGGGCTCTGTGCATCCTTTATTGATTCTTGTACTACAAGGTTGGACCAGAAGATCCTTCAGGTCCCTTCCAACCTGATGTTCTATCATTCTATAAATCTGCTGTGTGACCCTGGACAAATGATACCTTCTTTCCTCTATTTCTCTTTTTACATGTTATTAATTCATCTATTTAGAATGTAAAACCTTCAGGGCAGAGACCATTTCCTCACCTCACATGCTTCTCAGTGATTTAGCACAACGAAAATACCATTTTTGAGGCAAATGCCACTGCGAAGTGAACAATATGTCAGAAGCAAACCACAGTGACAAATGCGCCTAAAATATCAAATTGATAGATATCTTAGAAAAATAATGTCACAACCACAAGACACGGTGAAAAACCGCCTTTGTGTAAAAAGCAGCACTAATATACCGAGGGAGCCAGTTCTTCTGAACAACCTGGGAGACAGGAGTGTATAAATAAGAGCGTTCCATGTATCCCTTTGTCAGAAGCGCCTGCACTACTGTGAAAACAAACGCAGCGTGCTCAGAGGTTTGGTTTATGTACATATGTCAGTGCCCCCCGAAGCGCTAACAAGGCTGTTTAGTTCCTGGTTAGCAATAAATCAAATGTTTTTACCCATCACGATGCTGCGTTTCACAGGCACACCATACAGCTAGAATTTGAAGAAAACAGTGTGACAGCACAATGCCACACTGCAGGATTCGAGGAGCCGGTTTGATGTTTTGGAAGATGAGACAACTAAATCAGAGAAACAAGTGAGTATCTTTTCTTCTGGAATAGCAGGATGACTAAATTCATAGTAGTTCGATGAATATCACACTCAGGTAGAAGCACACACAGCCAAGAACAGACAGAGTAGCAACAGCCCCCACCTCCAGAGCCCCCTGAAGTCCTCTCCTGACTCTGTTCTCTCACTGTAAATGGAGATATTGTTTCCCTGAAGTACTGGTGGTGTTGACTTATCACATACATGAGTTATATAAGCAGCTCAGAGGTGCTAAATAAGCCTACTCAAAACAGTGCCAATGGCAGTCTAACTGGAAAGTGTCACTTAGTGTTATTTTTGAGCCATTATATGCAACCTGACCAAAATGTTAATATATTTTTGATTTAACAGTTCAGTTATTCATACTTATTATTAAGGATGAAATCATCAACCTGTAATAAATTGAACAACACTGGAATAATTGCATTACTACAGAAAACATTTTTATTAATAGAAATGTTGATGAGGGTTTTGGTTGTTTTTTTGGTTTGTTGGTTTGGTTTTTTGGTTTTTTTTGTGGTTTTTTTTTGTTCGTTTGGTTTTGTTTTGTTTTTTTTTTTTTTAATATGCTTCCTTCGTGTGTTTCTTCTATCTCTTAACAAATTTGTTTGGATGAGGATTCACTAAAAAAAACTTCTTTCCAAATAAACTGGTTACTGTCCTACTACAAACAGGTAAATGTATAGACAAGAAAACACACAAAGCACTTGGTATGTTGGCACACACTACTCTTCCTACCATCAAATAAAGTGGTCGCCATGTGGGACGCTTAAACTTTCAAACAGTATTTTTGATATCTAAATCTTTCCACAATACTAATTTACTACACAGGAGCATTTCAGGGGGGAAACCAATATATAAATAAATAAATAAAAAAAAAATCACAAAACCCACTAGATGGTGCTCTAATACAGAACATTCAAATCAGCAGCAACATTCTCACTGCTACAGGTGAATGAATCTAACATCCTAACTATAGTAAGCAAGGGTGCTTCCCTTTACAGAGGCCACATTTCTGCTACTCGTTTTATATCAAAAATCTTGCCATTTCCAGTGCTGTCCCTTGTATTCTGGAGCTTACATTTGCATAATTTTATATATATATATATATATATTTCCACACATGCACAAGCACAGATAAAATAATAACCATAATACGTGATAAACCCAACTACTAAGATTAAAAATGGAATTAACTTCTGAAATGGATGATTAAAACAATTTAGAATCATAGAATCACAGACTGGGTTGGGTTGGGAGGGACCTTTAAAGGTCATCTAGTTCCCACCCCCCTGCCCCGGGCAGGGCCACCTTCCACTAGCCCAGGTTGCCCAAAGCCCCGTCCAACCTGGCCTTGAACCCTTCCAGGGAGGGGGCAGCCACAGCTTCTCTGGGCAGCCTGTGCCAGGGCCTCACCTGCCTCATTGTGAAATATTTCTTCCTTATATTTAGCCTGAATTCACCCTTGATCTAAACCCAGATTTAGTTTCTTGCTGCTAAATTACTCCTGTTCTGCAAGGAAAATTCGGAGGGGAAAAATAAACCAAACCAAAACAAACAAACAAAAAAAACAACCAAGAAAAACAAACAAAAAAAAGTAGCACACAGAAGGGGTTGTTGTGCACAGGAACTTGCAGCAATAACATAGAAGAAAAGGCTTGTTCAGCCCCTCAGCATCATCAGGACCCTGAGAATTTACCCTGCTTCTTCCCCTCTTGAATGGTCAGTTCAGCATCCTCAAATATATTTTTCTGCAACCAGTGAAGTTTTTAGTTATACTGGAAAATACAACATTGTGCTGTGGTTCATTTTTTTCTTAATAGTCAAAGGATGACCAGTTTCTGATTTTTCCCCAGTCAGGGGGATGCAGCCCTACTGCCTTCACAGGTGAAATGATTAACTGGACACCATTCCAGTTTAAAAGCCACTTCAGCTGTACCTTAAGGGGGGGAAAAAAAAAAAAAAAAAAAAAAAAAAAAAGCTGTATTTCAAAGTCATATACAAAGTTATCTGAATTTGCAACACGCTTTCTCTGGTGCACACTAACACAGGCATTCCTATTTAAATTCGGTATATAACTGCTACTGTACCGAAACATCCATTTGTCTGCGCTTCCCTAGACATTGGAGCTCGACAAGTCTGGTTTCAAATTGCTATGTGCAGTGATATTTTTGCAACTGCTTCTTTTGATTTTGATACTGAAACAAGCACGTTTCAATTCCTATTTTGTAGCTTTTTGTTCTTTTATCTCTAGCATCACAAACCACTCCTCAGAAGAACATAATCACAGGGAAACTGAGATTCCATAAATATGCCGTGAAATCCATTCTCAGGCTGAATTTCTAACAGAGTTATTTGTTCAAAAAGCAACATTTTAAAGGCAGTCACTTGATACAGCATCTCTTCTGTCTGCTACCTTTATGTCACATTTTGACTGCTGTTAATTTTATTAGGAAAAAGAGTGCCCTTTGTTATTGTGGTACACAAGTACTTTGTCTTTTCAGTTTTTATGTAATATTTTTCCCCTTATTACATGTTTATTAGATCTTACACTTCATTTAAGGAGCACTGCGTTCACTAGCCCTGCAAAATATTCTCAAAGGATTATTAATATCTTTGAGAAATATGCTATGAGAATCCATTTATTAAGCATGAACTTCATCTTACAGCCTGGAGGACAATGACCAGTGTCATCAGACACTTTTGTTCTCATAAAATATAGTCTTCTCCCCAATGGTAGACTTGCACTTTTCAAGAAGATTGAGTGACTCTTCCTGGAATTTTTCTGTTCAAATCCTTCCCATAACTAAAAATGGTACGTTTTCAGTACCTATCCCAAACACAGAAACACCTCATGTACCAAAACTAATTTTAACCACCTCTTTCAGTTCTCAACCAGACCAATTCCTTCATAAACTAAATAATTTTCATATTCATTCAAGACTCCACACAATTTTGAAACTGGAGAGTAAAGGGATGATTCGCAGGCACAAATATTCAGGCTGTAACGTGGATCACCACTGCTGGTAAACACCTTTAAAGGCAGAGGCATGGGTGCACACACAGAAAAACAATAAATCACTTAAAATAGCATCAAGTATAGAGTGTTTCTGTTTGCATTAACATGTATTAAAAAGCTAAGACTATATATACATTTTAACAAATACAGTGCCATTTCCTTCCATTGATAGATACAGAACTTGCCAATTTATTATATAAACGCACACAAACAAAAATCTCAAGGAGAAAGTCAGCTAAGCAGGTTCATCAGTTGTGATGTTTTCTTTCTGGAGCAATACAAAAGACAAGAGCTACCTGCTTTTAGCATCATGGGAAAGCAGGTTTTTTGGTCCTTTCTTCCTTTAGATATATCTTGTCCCACCTTTCTAAGTCACAGGCTTTATTAATTTATTTTAGCATTTACTCCTAATTTATCGTAGACAATCTTAGTCTTGTTCCAAACACAGAAATAGTTCTGTGCTAAATGCATAGTAAACGTTTTTATATTTACAAAACCTACTCTCAGTCCTGTGCAAGAATGGTTACCTCACTTTTCATAACAAAATCTAAAGAAAAATATTTAGAATTGTTTAAAATGTTAAGTATTTTAGGGTGCCCTGTTTGAAACCTGTGGAATTTGAATTTCTGCAGTGGTTCGCACTTCTACAGTGTTGTCAGCATATCCCACTGGCACAGCCACAATTCTAGAAACTAAGACATCACAATCTCAGTCCATATTCTGAAAGGAGGCACTCACCCACTCAGCAGAGATCCCCAGTGCCTATAAATACTATTTTTGCCTGTCACTGCCCTTTCTCTGTCCCTTCATGCAGAATGTGTCCCCCACCTATCCGCCGCCCTTGCTGTAGTAGACAGCCACTCTGAATCTATTTATCCCATCACTTTATATCCACATATAAATACATTTTTATGTCCACATCGACAGATACTTTTACCTCTTTGCAGTTGCCAGCCCCACATTGGGGTGTAGATGCCATCTAGCTTCACCTAGGCTTTCATCTAGCACAGATAACCTCATCTTTCTCGTTACATTTCTTTGCACTCTACTACCCTTTTAGCTACCTTCCCACTGCACTTCAGTTTGATGTGTAGGTGAAACGCTGGGGTTTGAACCCCAAGCCCCAGTTAAGGCTGACATCTGGGTGATCCCCACAGCCCTTCCCAAAGGGGGGTGAGTTTCCCTTTAGGCTTCCCCCCAGGGTGCGGCGGCCTTGCAGACAGAGCCATTGGGTGAACGAGCCCCAGGTGTCTGCAGTGAGTAACCCAAGGTCAGGTGTCCCACTGAGGGATCAAAGCTGGGACCCCTGGCAGGGAGAGAGCAGTGTCTGTGTGTGAGGTGGGTGTCCTGTGCAGAGTTCCCTGCTGGGGAAGGACCTCCTGCCTCCCTGGGACTGGGCTCCACTCAGCTCTGGCTTTTGTAAACGTGGGCTCTGTAGGGATTCATGATGGGGCTTCCTTGGTCTGATGTGTTTGGCTGGTTGACATGGTTGTCTCCCATCCCTTCTATGGGAGACTGCATTTCACTGTTTATCCCACCCATTGTTGGCTGTGCGGTGGTGTTGTTGGGATCATTGGGGTTGATGTCGATTATGTATAACCTGATTGACTTGTTTGTACCCCCAGTGCTCACCCATGTCCTGACCCTTTTGTGTCAAATACAATCTGGTTATTGGTTCATCTTGATGCTGGCTGGGTCCTTTATGCTAGGCCTCATAATTGGCAAAACAGTAGGTCCTGTCTCTGGTACACATCATGATGGCTATGGGGGGAACACAGAGGTACTGGATGAATCAATCCCACATTGCTCAACATGTGACAACACAGTAGTCCCTTGATAATCAGAATGTCTGAGACCTTACCAGACCAAAACTACCATTTTGTGAGTGAAACCAGAATATTTTCAGAATTCACAATAAGTTCTCAACAAACTTCTCTATGTATTATAAATTAAATAAATGTTGGCGTGTCATGAGGAGAGGTAAAAGGTACCCCTTAATTGCAGTAAGAACCCAGAAATATTTAATGAGCATAAAATATATACCAAACGTTACTGAAAAATTACTAATTAAACCAGGAATAACTGAATTTACATGATATAAAAATTAAAGCAAGAGCATTTAAGTTAAAGGAAAAAATGGAGGCATTAAATATGTGTTATTGTAATCAATCAACTTCAAACAGTACTTTAAAGCAGCAAATCTAAGAAGAAACAGATTCATGAACTCGCCTCATTTCTACTGAAATTTTGTCCGAGAAGCAACAGCTCTTGTCAAAACTTTGCTGCTAATAACTCACAGGTAACTTTATACCACAAATCACCATTGCATAGAGTATGCCAATTGACATGACACCTATTTAAAGAGAATAGCTGAAGTGCTTAAAATAGGTAAATAATTATTTGTATTTCTTGTGATGATATCTTGATTGAGAAAGTATTCATATTATTTACACTGCAGTTATTTGAATCATTAAGATGTAGAATGCTGATCCTGAAATCAAGAAGGCTGGTAAGTGTTAAATACTATGGAAAAAACTGTAGATTATTTGCAATATAGAATTATCTTGTCATATAATACAAGGTTTAACATGCACTTCATACCAAACAGAAATTAATCTCAATCAATATGTCTGTAAAATAAGTATACTGTAAAATTATTTTCACTAGAAAATATAAATTGCCTTTCCCTTCCTGAAGTAATATATTGCCAGCATAAAAATCAAACCTTTTTCTCTACCATCTTTTTACTCATGACATAGTTTCACTAGCCTGGTAATTCTTCTTCCTTTCTTGCTTGTAAAACATAAGGGTAGATTCACAATCATCCCACCACGGCAGTTATAAATTTCAGCTTTGCCTGGAGTTTAGGGAATGTTGTCTCTGTTTCAAAATTAGGTGTGAATAAATCTCATTCAACAGCTAGGCAATGAGGCACAACAGGAAATACGATTGGATAGCAGATAAAGGAGTAGTTTCCATCTTTGTATCCTCAGTCAGAGGATAAAGTTTTCATTTAGTTTCTTAGCGCTAGAAAGAGAAAAATGTCCCAAAAGACGGTTTTTCCACAATTAACTCTGAGTAGAACACAATAGTATGGATATACATCTCACAAACACATTCCTGATGCCTACAACATCTCATAAAGAAGAAAAGACTTTACCTGAGGAGAAAATGATGAACAAATATTCTCACAAAGAGTCAATGGACAATGTCAGATGTCTCTCGTAGTCTTCACTAAATTTACTTGCACTAAGCACAACAACTCTCTTTGCACTGAACATCAGCCTTTTCCAGAGAGCAGCAGCATCATCAGTTTGGGACTGAGAAGTCACATGTTTTCTGTTACTGTTTGTCAAACCTCTGCTGTCCACAACACGCAGAGTCCCACACAAAAGCCAGAGTACAAGCAGATCAAACAGGGATATTATTTTCAGCTTCTTACCCATATGGGACCTGTGAGCTGAGAGGGCTCTGAAAACCATGCAGAATCCCTTACATCTTGACCCACAATAATTTTACAAAAATAAAAGCACTAAGTCTAGATATATATATTTTAATTTTTTTAAAATTTTTAAAATATCAATAGAGTCAACGCAGGCAGCACTGTTTCATTCACTTGAAAAGCGTGATGGTACTGGAGTCAACTTCTGGGTCCTGCAGTAGTTCTGAATGGTTTTACCCTCTCTGATTGTCTCTTCCTACACCTGTCCACACATTTTCAGCAGTCATGTTTTCACCTCTAACCCTACTTCCCCTTTGCTACTATTTGTATACTCATTGTCTGCCTTTTTTTAATATCTTACTCAGTCCTGGAGCTTCCCTTTATACCATATTTACCCTTTCTGCTACCATCTCCAAAGTACACCCAGTGACAGTCATCCATTGGTGCAGAAGACAATCCCACTCCAACACGACACGAGATGAACCACCTGCTCTACAGCTCCACTTTCAGCCCTAAATGCAGCAGATGGAGTAACTCCTGACTGACAGATGTTTGTATTGGAACCTTGTGTATTAATCAAAGTGAAAAGGACACCATTCCCTAACAATAATTTAGACAAAACCTTATCCAAAGTTAGAATGAAAGAGGAAAATATTTTCAGATACTGTCAGCAATTTTCTTTTTTTCACTTTCTAAAGAACAGTCGTCAAGTGTGAGAGGGGGAAAAATCATAAGACAGGACTGGCAATTAAATTAACAGTTAAACAACTAACTGTTAAGAAAACTGCTTAAGCATAAATGTAGCTATTACTGGAATAGAGGCTACAGCACTTTGCCTGCAGGTGAAGTGACTGGAATCAACTGTGTTTGAAGGACGCTTTTTCCGTATCTTTGATTAACATAATTAATGACTCGAGTTGAATGTCAATGTTTCCAGGGTGCTTAGCTCCATCACCATCTTTATTTTATTGTTTTGACTTCCTGACTTGCCAGACAAATGTGATTTTACTGTTCAACAAATCACAGATCTTGGTCACAGAACTAAAATGCCAGATTAATCAGACTTTGTATTATTTAGAGCTATGTAGCTAGACTTTTCAAGGACAATAGGGCAAGAGAGGCCTTCTTTCTCTCTGTGACAGCAACAGCCTATGAGCACAAATAACTCCTTATAATTCAAGTCTATTAGCAGCAAGCAACTGTTCCTCATTCAGAATTATACTTTGGCTCTGCAGTCTGAGGAAAGGGACCTGAATGGAAAGGGAAATCTGAGTCCTGTTCAAGACCCAACTTGGTTAAAAGCACTGTAGACTGCATGGAGAAGCACTTCATTTTCCACACGCTTCTGATACTTACATCAAATTCATTTAATGCAGCAGCAAGCTCTCCTATGCCAGTGTGCCCCTTGTTCTCATCAGTGGGTGAGGTGGCCTGGGCAGCATTGGAGATACCAGCAATTGCTTCTTGCACTTGCTTGAAGACGTAGTCTCTGTTGGCCCGAGTGGCTGCAACGTCAGGGTGACGGAGAAATGCTTGGGATGCAGTATACAACATTGTGGCATTCTTCTTCAGGGCACCTCGAGCTGCAGCCATTTCGTCCCGGCAGTGAGGATCTTTCAGTTCCTATACAAAAACCACACCATTTTTATAGTTGTAAATGACAGTGCTCATGTTAGAATGGTGTGCCTACAGCTTAAGCATCCACGCATAAATACTGCCCAGTGATTTTGCAGAAACGGAATCAATGACGGAATCTACCATATATCACAAAAAGAAATCTCCCTCCTGCCCAAGAAAGTCCATTCCTTCTGCGTGTTACATTCTGCTCACAATATCTCCTAATCAGAGTCTATATGCTTCCCTTATTCAAAAAAGCTTCCAGAAAATTTATATACAACATTCAAAATTACTCTTATTGATTGTCTGGATTCGGTCTGCTGATTCCATAAAGGCAATGTGAGTGCAGCATATTTTGTACACCTACACCTACGTCCTTTACAGAATGATCATAAGGTAGACTTTTGAACAAAACAAATTAAAAATATTACATTGATGGATAGGCTTTTAGTTCTTAAAGACCTAATAAATATATCCCTCATTATTTTCAGCCTTTCCCTCATATTTTGCTCTATTCCTCATATCATGTAGTGTTTGTTTCAGTGACACACATTTTTGTTTCCCGTGACAACAAGCATCAGACACTGTATGTTTCCAGAACGATACTGCATTATTGTCATATAAACCATGAATTTATTTAATTATAGGATATATCACACTGTCCATGAGAGCATGTCATATATTAGGTAAAGTAGCCCTAACAATATTCATAAGAAATAAAAAAAAAACCCCAACATTATTACTATTATTATTCCATTTTAAAACTATGGGCAAAGAAGTCTGGAGAGCTGAAGAGTTTACTTATGTTCACACATAGATCTATGGCAAAAAATAAAAAATAACTCAGATAATCTGTATTTAAATTTCCTACCCATTGACTATTTTCATTCACACATGACCGACAGATAAGAGTTTTCAGAGAGAATTAAGTTCCTACAACTTTATCAGGCTACGAACGGAAGAAATTAAAGGAAAATGTATTAACATCTAAGTAGCCAGTTCTAACGCTGTCAAGATTTTCCAGATATACAGGAAACCTTACTGGCATTATTTAAATGCACCTTAAAAAGAATTTTTTTTAAAAGTTTACAACTTAGATTTTCTGTTATCTTTTCATATCTCCAGTACGAACCATATATCTTCATTAGCTTTCACATTTTTCTCTTTTTCCCATATTTGTAGTTATATTTCCACAAGGGAAGTGTCTGAATATATGGAATATTAGTGTTCACATAGTGACTAGACATTACATTTTTAATGGTTTTAATTTCGGTATACTCTGGAAATGTTATATTTCATTAAAAAAATATACAATAGTGATACAGAAGTAAATTGTGATTACTGTAATGCAGAAAATAAAGAAACAGAAGGACAAATTTGGAAAGCCAGCTTCTAAATCTGGTGTGCTGTGCTATACAGAGACTACACCACAAAATGACTGGTGATATTCAAATACAGTCAAAATTGAAGAGACCTTATGTAACTCCACAGTGACAGCACTGTCTCAAAATAAAAAAAAAAAAAACAAAAAACAAAAAAACACGTTATCTTGACTTTCTAGTATTTTTTCCATCTGCCTTGGTAATGAATGCATTAAGTACTTTTTTTTTTTTTTTAAAGTATCTGAAAAGTAATAATGATAATTTTAAACACAAAGTAGATTTCTGTTCTTCCTGAATTTGAATTATACCAGACTACCAAAGAGTTTGTGCTTTACCAGCTGTCAGTGACCTCAAATTAGCATAGGTTAGAATTAAATGGGAATAATCAACAAATGAAAACTATCCTTAACCTCCCGAATCACCTGCCTTTTCACCCTTCATTCTGTTATTAATTGAAGCCACTTGGAAAATATTCTTAAAGAAATTGCATTTTTGAAAAACTTCATCACATTCAAAGAAATCATTGAGATTAAATTATAGGCCATGACACAGCAATTACTTATTGTACATTTTAAACCAGACTTAGGCATAAAATAGATCTTTAGAACCAAGACTTTCTCAACCACTTCTTTAAAATGTACTTACCTGTTGTCGTCGAGCAGCTACGTAGTTCAGTTTTACCATTTCTTTTCCAAATTCTTTAAAGCGATTTGCTAAATCTTGCTCATTTGTTGCATTTTTCACTGCTTCTAGTGCTTCCTCTACCTAAAAAATAATATATCAACTGCGTTAGCATTTTAGTCCGGGTGCACTCTTTGACAAAGTCTGTAACTATTCTACCCAAAACTCTCTATTCCATGGACCCAATTTAGCTTTTACATCCATCACTGTGCCGTAGCTCTATGATAGTCCCACTAACTTTAATTAGGTTTCTTAATAGAGAAGCTCTCTGATTGCCATTCTGCATTACTTCCCATTTACTGTACTTAGATATCATGTAAAGTTCATGTAAAAGGCATAATTATATTCATTTCCACACTCACACTTATCAGATTGAACGTTTAATATCTGTGGATTTTAAAACAAAATAGATTAATATGTTCTTAACGTGTGGTTCAGGCTTTATGGGAAAACAAAGGGAAGTTGTTATTTCTTGTCCAGAATATTTAAAAAGGAAACTCAAATTTACCATTAAGATTTAAATTTACCCTGATATATCCAAAACACTGTGTCTTTGTGAAATGAATCAAATAACAATAGATTCAACCTAGAATATGTTTATTCTTTCTTTTTCTTTTTTCTCAGCTCTCAGCTTTCCTTTTTCAGTTACTTTAAAACTGATAGAAGAATCTACCAAACATACGTGCAGTTACTCAGTCATGCTGTAGCTAACAGGGAAATATATAAAACCTCAGTTACACCAACAAGTTAATCTACCAAATCTATTGTGAAAGTTTCCTTCTGTAGAGCAAGAAAAAAAAATATCTGGAGGGATAAAAGGGGCTTTTCATACAATAAAGAAATTTTCCTGTGACTAGATAAAAATTCAAAGTTGTATTTCTCCCCCTCACAAGACAAAAAATGCAATTCCAAGGAAAAGGATGGAAAACTGAAGAGCTTCTATTCATCCTTCTTTCTAAAACCTATTGCTTCAATTCATGACAATGCGCACGTGCATAAGCTTTCTCTTTTTCTTTCTTTTTTTCTTCTTTTTCCTCTCAAATAGAAATGGCTAATTCTGATGAGGACATGCTCCTAAGCAAGAGCAGAAGTTTGCAGCTCACCCTCCGAATGCCACTGGGAATCCATAAATTCCACTGCAGCTGGCAACTAATTAGTTTAGAAAGGCACGATTATGTGCAGAACCTGCCTTTTTATCAGTTGCGTTAGTCTGCGTTTGCCTACCAGCAAAAGAGGATATTTGTATTTTAAGCTTTTACCTGCTTACTACAGATTTACAAACGACAGGACAGTAGAGTAGCAAACCCATACATTTCCACTGGAAAATGTCCAATACTTAGCTGCTATGTTGGAAATTTTAAAAGCCTGAGAGTTGCAAGATACCCATTATTCAGAATCTGATAACCTCTTTTACTCTTGAAAAGAGCAGCCATTTTTAAAGCTGAACCATCTGCCTTGCCTTAACCATTAATAAAAATTACAAAAGCATCATTGTATTAACTAATTTGTTCTTGCAGAATTCCCAGCAATATATGAACATCTTTTTTCAGATCAAGAAGCTTTTATATCAAACTACCTGAAACTATCACCTTCAACATGTTTGCGATGCCAAGCACAGGCATGACAACCTGATAAACATTTTTGTAAGTCCTGCCAGCTTCCTATTAAATAAAATTGCTAGAGGATTTGTCATAGATTCCACTCGGATAATCATATTTCCAAAGATATTGATCATAATCTATCGTGTCAGTCTGGGCTCAAACCCATGAAATTTCAAAATGAGGAAACTGGTTATGAGAAGTATTTGAAAGGACATGAGCACAAACCCCTTTTTTATTATAATATCTTTCACAAATTCAGGTTGGACCAAGTTCTCTAACCTCAACAAAACATGACTCCCCTCAACTGTACAGATGTGTTCCTCTGATTAACTAGTATATAATTAATTACAATAGACTCATAATTCTATATGTGCGTGACTACATACTATATTAGTATATGCTATTTTATGAGTGTTACAGGAGCTTCACTGCATAAGTGCTATTACTAATTTTAATAATGCAAAAGAAAAACCGAAAGAAATGACCAAGTGTCCTTCCAGAAAGAATCTGCATATATTCACTCTAAAACATTAATTAAAATGCATTATTTCCCAAGAAGTCTGAAGCATAACTCACTCCTTTGACATGCTTTCAGTGAAAACTGATTACAGTACATTTCAGCATAAATCAGACTTCATAACTTTGACATGCAGAATGATTTAAGTTTATTAATTTTATGGTTAACTTACACCAGTCTCCAAATGTTACCTCTGAGTCATTACAAAAGCTCTCCCTTCATCCATTTTGTAAAATACAGAGACTTTTATTTCCGGGTAATTTAATTTTCATTTATCTAAATTTAGTTTGCTCTATAAAACGGTAAGATAAAAATATTTACACTGTCAGTCCTCAGAAACATCTCTGTGAAGTGTTCAAGGCCAGGTTGGATGGGCTTTTGAACAACTTGGTCTAGTGGGAAGTGTCCCTGCCCAAGGCAGGGGGGTTGGAACTAGGTAATTTTTAGGGTCCCTTCTAAGATTCTATGATATGAAATAAATTATATAAATTATCCTTTTTAATCTGAGGGGGGAAAAAAAAAAAAAAAAAAAAAAAAAAAAGGTTTTTAAGTTGAACTTTACTAAAACCAACCAGAGATGTGTGGCTTGTTGGAAACAGGATTCACAGTAACATCTGATAAATGGAGAGATTACAAATCACATTGCTGTACACTGCCCTCGCAAGGCGAGGCTGTGAGCTGTGTAAGTAAATACACCCACTTACACTATTGGACATCTGTGGTTTAAAAAACAGAGTACATTGCAGTAACAAAAGGATGAAATCTCAGATGTGAGAACAATAATTCTCATCACCTCTGAAAGACCTTGCATCTGAATTTTAATCATAATGTTTAGAAAAACCTGTTGTTTATAATACTGAAGTGTTCAATATCGCTCGTAAAGGATTATTTGAATTACAGTTGCCTGGAGCATTATAGTGGGGAAAAATTAAAAGTATATTCGAGGGAGACAATGCTTACACTGCACAAAATCAGAGCCACATGCTGACAATTACGAGAGCAGCATTCTGTTCATTAGAGCAGAGCTCCCTAGAATCTGTGCAGAAAAATCTGCCTTTTTCATTATGAAAACTGTTTTCCAACTATTCAGTTTATCTGCACAGTTTGCAAGTTGAAGGGTTCTCATTGTTTGGGTTTGTTTGGTGTTTTGTTGTGGTTTTTTTTTTTTCCAGAATGTAACGTTGTTGTACAGTGTTAAAAAGAGAAATAATTTTTAAAAAATCCTTTCTGGACTGTTATTAAAAACAAGTAACTGTTCATCTCCTCTGCTAAATTCACACATGCACTTTGAAGGCTTAAAATATTCTGTATATGATTTTCTGTGAAATTTCGTTTTGTTTCAGAGTTTTGTGTTTACTTATTTATGCAATAAAAGTGAAATAGTCCAATAATTAGAAAAGAAAAGAGAAAAAAAAATTCCCAATTTCAACTGTTTACTACTCCTGTACAAAAACATTAATGGTGGCAGCCAAAGTGAGTGCAAATCCATACCAAAATATCTGGCAATCTTTAAGTCCTCTTTATACTATTTTTCCTCTTTGATGACTGATTACACTTGTACTAACGTTTCACTCCAAATTAAAGATTCAATCTTTTGGTACATCCAGAAATTGTACAGAGACAAAAAAAGAAGTAGAACAACTGTAGTACCTAAACTCTGCCACAAGATAGCAATACTCTACAAGTACTGAGTTAATAAACCATCCGGCTAACAGGCAAGGTGAGTTCAATAAATGCATCTATGCAGTTCAGAGAGCTGCTTAACAACAGTATTAGTCCAGGCATTGAAGGCATCTGATAATTACTACTTTACGTCTACAAAAATTAATTTCTGAAAATTAGAATATGAGTAAGAATAATGTAGAAACCTGTTATCTCCTACTTGTTGTTCCAGCACTTTAAGAAAAAACAGTGAACTAGAGTAAGGAATGTGAACAGTGAAACCCATTATTGATCGGTTCCCTATTTTCCTACACAGAAAACACGTAAAAAGAATACAGAATAATAAAAATTCATACAATTTTCAGATGTGACAGAAGCCTCATGACATCAGCCATATCAGCCAGGATGAGTAAGCGAGTGACAGCAGAAAGCAAGGCACGAGCAGCCCGCACCATGGTGCCCCGTTTCACCGAGGAGCATGGGTCATCAGCAAACTCCGAAGAGGCGATTCGCATTGTTTCTCCTAAAATTGAAAAAAAAAAAAAAAAAAGGTAATTAAAGATAAGTTTTACACTTGCACTTTTTTCCCCTGAAAGTATAAACAACTCACTAAATAAAGTAACTGCTGTTAGGAAAAAAATAATGGCTTAGTTACCAAATACTGAATTGTTCAGGAGAATTTAAAAAAAAAAAAAAAAAAAAAAAAAAA